>NC_080846.1:56809536-56970418 GCF_030435755.1 Ochotona princeps | reverse complement strand
GAGGGAGGAAGGGAGAGGAGAGAGGAAGAGAGTGGCAAGGACGAGCAAAAGAGCGAGCTCTGTGGAGAGACTCTTCCACCCACAAGTTCCTTCCCCATGTGGCTAATGCAACTGGTTGGATTTCTCTTTCACTCACTCCCTTTTCTCTTTGTCACGGTGTCCTTCCAATAAGGAGACATGGATGAGAGAGGATGGAGAGAGCTAGAGAGCAAGCAGGTGAAAAATGTTGAAACCGCGACACCACCAGCACCATGATAACATTGTTGTTATTTTTTTTAATCTATTTTATTGTATTGTTGTTGACAATCTTTACATAGTTAAGTACAGTTAAAGAAAGAAAAAGAAAAAAAAAAGGTTCAGGGGGATAGGGAAGTGGGTAATACTATTATGTCAATATTGTTTCCATCATGTATCTGAGGTAAAGGGGGAGATTGAGGAAGAAGCCCCACCCGGTTTCCCGCCCACCCCAAGTCCTGGATGTGGGGCATGCTCTGAGATATGTGCTCAAGTGGTGTTAATAGTTCTCCAGTTATGAATTGCTGCCAGTTTCGCTAGATGAGGTTGTCCACTGATTGATATGGTCCATCATAAAGTCTCTGTTCGCCCCATATTTCGCTGCCAACATATAGCTGAGATGAATGATTGACCTGTTCTGTCTTCTGTATTTTCTTGGTTAGAGTTCTGAGTCCAGCAGTTCGATTGGGGAGATCTCCAAAGCTACTTTGAGGTATTCCCAGATTAGTTTCTTGTATGTTCTAGCAAGCACAGGGCCCGGCACAGACCATCACCCTGATCAGCTGGTGGTTGCAATTGCTGTGTTGGTTCTGTTTTCGGTCCCGAGTTGCACTGGAACCAATGGGTGTTGCAGTCCAGTCTGGTTCGGCCCTTACTCAACCAGTGGGAGCTGCAGCCTAGTCGACCCACAATAACCACCACCAGGCCCATCCCCTGCCCTGGTTTGCCAGTATGTGTAGCAGAAGACCAGTCTGTCCCCCATCCCATTTGGCTCTGGTACTTGTCAATGGGTATTAAAGCTTAGTTCTATCTAACCAACTCAACCATCCAGCCCTCACGGATGTTGTTGAGTGCCTCTCTGTCTAGCCACCCCAGCACCCATCCTAGTTTTCATGCCCTCCCACGGGACTAGTGACCCAGGAAGGGGGAACCCACTTTTTCCCTCCCAGATCTCTCTCAGTCCCGGTTTATGCACTCTTTAGGTGGTTCTGTGATTAGACTTGACAGAATTAGTCCCCAGTGCCAGCTTCTGCCAGCTGATGCTGCGGCCCTTATCTAGTCGACATGCAGCACACAGGTGATGTAGCCTTGCTTAGTCAGGTCTGTCTCTATCCTGGCCCATGCTCTCCAGTGGAAGTAGCTGTCCGGCGAGGGGACCAGCCCCTTAATCCCCCCGCCAGCTCTGCCCTTCCCTTCCTGGATCTCACGTGTGCTGGTTGGGTGCTGCATTCATATCCAGTACAGGCAACCATGCCCTGGCATTCCATAATGTGTACTGGTTTTGTCGCAACCAAACCCGGCCCATCCCACACTCTGTTCTGGTGATCGGATTTGCCAGTGGATGACATGAACTGATTCAGCCTGGTCTGCTCCTGACCCATGCCTAATGTATGCCAGTGCTTGGGACCCCACCCAAAGTACAAGCAGCCCGTGGTGGGTATCTATGTGTATGTGGTAGTCTCACCATGAGGCGCAGAAATCCCTGCCATGCCATACCCCTTCCCCCTTCTAGAAAGGCTAAAGCAAGATCCCAAGGTACCAAGGAGAAGCAGGAGGGACTCTCCCCAAAGTTGGTCTGGGGTGAAAGCAAGTTATGTGGTGGTTGGGGGGAGGGGAAGAAGTGGGGCATGCATGGACTATTCTAAAAGCAGTCAGTTGAGTCCCTAGAAGTATGTCCATCACTAGCCAGACAGCCAGCCAATCAAAGCCACACCAGAATCCACTATGGGTGCTGATTCTCTGCTCTCAAGGTTCAGCTCCCTCCTAAATCAACCAAGGAAAGACAGCCTGGAAGCTTGTCTGCTTGTCTACTTGTCAATACAGCTTCAGGAGAAAGATCAACCAACCCACCCATACACCCATGTACCCACCAGGATGGCACACAGGTGTGTGTGTGTGTGTGTGTGTGTGTGTGCATGCACATGGCTTCAGTATTTCACCAAATCATCAGCCTCAAGCAGAAGTTAGAGGCTTAGAAGAAAGCTTTATTGACCCAGGGGCATAATGGAAGTATATGGTAGCAGGAAGGTCAGGCTTCCACAATCACAGCAGTAAGGCAGTCATAGATAGGGGCATACAGGAAGCAGAATTGTGGGTGCTGTTGGGTGTTTTGGGGTGAGAGGGCATACTGCTGGTGGCATGGTGTATCCTTTCAGCAGCAGAAGAGAAGACACATCCCAGTGAGGCACTCCCTGTGCTTGGTGTGTGATTTTGCACAGCAGCCACTTTTCACTGGGAAAAAACAAAAAGAGCATTGAGTACCAGCCACTGAGTTGTGAACTTCTGATGGATCATTGCATCCATTCATCCCACCTGTGCCCAGTTAGCTCTTGTTCTGTCTCAGCACCTCTTTTGTGTGTGTGTGTCCCCAAGCATAGGTCACTAATTCACATGGGGCCAGCTCTCTCAATGGCAGCAGAGTGGGCCAGGGCATCCCACCCATTTGGGGAGTGTGGTGGCGGAGCCCGTGTCATCCTTACCTACTGGCGGTCAGCCTCCTGCAAAAGGTGGCAAGCTTGCAAAACTCATCTGGCCCAGCATGGCCCTCCCACAGGCAGGCACTGGCAAGTGGAGGGGACAACAGTGGAGGATGGGGAGAGGAGAAGCCTAGGAGGGAAGACCAGATGGGTGGGCCAGAGCCCACAGCCTCACCCCCGCAAATCCCTCACCAACATCCCCTGGCAGACAGAGGGGGAGTGCCCCCAACACGGTAAGGCCACTGCACCAGAGCCAACCTGATAAGCCAGTAGGGAGTGACCAGCACCTTGGGCGGTCTCGCATCACCACCTCCTCCAGCCGACAGGCACCAACCTCAGCGGGGCACAAGTACACAATGCAGGCTTTGGCCCTGCTGGGTTGGGGCAGCAGCAGCCAGGCATGGGGGATCGAGCAGGGGGACACAGCAGCACCAAGGGCACCAAACTCCCAAGATACCCTTCTCCATCTGGACTGACGCTCAATGGGAAAGCACCCATGGTGGAAAGGGGATGACAGGGCCAAGGCTGAAGCCCAGGCCCACAACACACCACCCTCAATGGGTACAGAGTGATGCTGATCCGTCCATACAACTTCGCGACAGAAACAAGCCAGAGGAACCACCTGATCACGGTCTCAGGAAAAGCCCACTCCTGGGCACCACACCGGGTCCAGGAAAGACTACAGATGCTGCTACTGGGAAGGAGGAAAAGGGGAAAAAGGAGAGCAGCAGACACCATCCACTCCCGTCTGCTCTACCTTCCTTACCAACCTCACCCCCTGCACACACACCACTTCAATAAGCTGACCCGCAGCACCACCACCAACCACTGCCACCTGATGGGGCAAGGCAGTGCCTGACACAGAAGGTGCAAGAGTGCCTTCCCCAACAGCTGCAGTGGGACCCGAGGAGCAAAGCACAACCAGATCATGGAGATCCGGACCAGGAAGCGGACTGTTGGGAGCACTGCACGTGTGCCCTGCCCTAAAATGGCGCTGAGACCGTTACTCCTGTTGGAGCTTGGCGGTAAACAGGTATCAGGAAGTGCCTTCTGATTGGCTCGTAGTCGCATGCCTGGCGCATGTGCTACACGTGATCAGAGTTATGATTGGACTGCGCACTGCATGCATCGGTGACCTTTAAGCTGATTGGATTAGGATTGTATATAAGCGGTGGGGGGGTTCCGGGTAAAAGAAGGAAGAAGAGAGAGAGACGGAGAGACAGACGGATGGAGGGACGAAGACGGAGGACAGGACACAACTGGGAAGGACGGACAGAAGAAGACTAGGGGGCGACGAGGAGACTGGGGAATGAAGCAGAGAGAAATGGGAGGAAGAAGAAGTAAGAGGTCGAGCCGACGGGCTCGGAAACAGACAGGTTGGAAGAATAAAGTGCCTCTTGAAACAGAGCCTGGAGTGTCGGATGAGTTCCTCCGCAGGACAGGAGACCCCATAGCAGATGAAGAGTGAGGTGGAGACACAAAGGTGCGGCCCGGCTCCAGGAGTTACTTGGAGAGCAAAGAAGGCATGAGGAAGGCTGACAACTGGGAGCTAAGGACCGTGGGATATCTGGAAAGACACCTCCCCCGGGATCGGCTCTGGGAGAAACAGGGACTCGGCAGGAAGACTGCAGGCTCCAACCCAATGACTGGTCCAGACAAGGTTTCGGAATCGCCGTGAACATTGTTGCACAAAGCACTTAGAGAACGACAGAATCTTGTTCATTGCCTTTTCCACCTAAGCGTAAGGGGAAAAACTCTCAGGGGCTTATTACGATAAAGATTTATAACCTTTATAATGTCCTTCACCACAGACACCTTCTTGTGATTTTTACTTTGGTGTGACTAGGTGCAGGGAGCGTATGCATGAGATGGATGGAAGAGTGTCCTGTGTCTGACACAGCTGGCCTTGCTGTACAGTGAAGGCCAAGTCTGTGTGTGTGTATGTGCTCATCCAGGAATAGTCTCGTGTCCACATTTCAGCCAAAGCCATAGCGGAAAAAGCAATAGTTGCTTGCATTACAGTTGCTCGTCACCAACTTTGCTCAGCTCTTGGACATGGCAGAAAGAGTATGACGGAAAACGCCTGCCCGTCAATGTCTCTAGTTCTCTTTCTGGAGCAACTTGGTGGTTTTTCCATGTTCAGCCAGGTCTGTTGAGTCTAGCTAGACTTTTTTTTCTGAGAGGTTTTTCTTACCCACATGTACCTAATACTATACGATGATCCATTTTCTCAGGCTATGAGCAAATGTAGAATCCTAGTTCTTTTTTTAAAAAAATCTGTATAGAAAACAAGGGCAGTATGAATGGATTGTTGTACCTTGTTTTTTTTACCTTGGTCTAAGCTATCTTGACGGATCTGAACTCGTCTTCTCTCCCAGTATCCTCTCCTCCCTCTGCTTTTCCCTGCCTCGAAAGCAAACCTCCAACTTCCCGCCTGCTTCTCTGGAATGAGGATAAAGGAGTGTTTTATCCAGAGCCTGCTTGTCATCAAGGTGCTGAAATCATTTTTCAAACACATGGAAATCTGAACCTGATAAATTGTGGAAAATAAAGAATGAGACGGTCACTGGCTAGTAGCAGACAGACAGAACTCGGCACTGGCTAATGAGTCAATGCACCTTGCTTTTGCCGGTGTCTGGGTCTCCTAAGCAGTCTGGGAAAAGATTTTTTTCAGGTGCCCTCTGTCTTTGGGACACGAGCAGAATGGCAGCCACTGAGGGGAATTTGTGGTTTTTACAACTCTTCACCAAGGTTCATTTCAATTTATTTTCAAAACCTCGCTCATAACCTCCCCTAGTTCTAAGCCTTTGGGCTCCCTGGAGGAGGACCCCTGGCTTTTCCCCTCCCTGCATGTGACGTCAGTATTTACTAATCAGCACTCAATGACCATACAAGTAACCCCTATGGTAACACAGATTGCAGTTACTGCAGGGGGGTATTTGACATGATTTATATGTATACTATGTAGCAAATGGATATCCATCATGCTCGCTGATTTTTACTATTGTATCTGCCGTCTTTAACCTCCCAGTTTCTTTTGTATGTTACCCTTCCTATTGCTGGTAAATGAGAATGCAGCTCTACTGCCCCCTCCTGGAGTATTTCTGCTCATGCACTCTAGTTGTTCTCCAGCACATTAGCCAAAGTTGGGTTTGCTGTTCTTCCCCTGCACTCGGTAAGTCTTGTGCTCCTCCCTGCTGTTCTTCATCCCATGTAAGTGTCTGAAAAACCAACCTCACAGCAATTAATGTGAACCATCTTCAGAGGGCGGGAGAGAAGATAATGAGAGAACTTTTCAGATGTTTTTCAAACCAAATGTTGGCACCTCATAAAAATATGGAGATGCAAACAACGGTAGTTGTGCTCAGTTTGTAGTGATGGAAAATGTATTTTACTTAGATCAAATAAATAATGCTGGAATAAAAAAGATGCACAGTCCAAGCCGTCTGGTCATTAGCAGTGCGGCTAACAAACACCCAGAGAGGAAGGAACAGTGGTAGTCGGGGGATATGGCACCCCATCCTGTAGACAGATCCCTCTCAGATCGCTAGAGAAGGCTTTTCTCACTGAAGGTGGTCCACACCTCACCAGCCCCACATGCACTTCTCCCCAAGCTGAGGGAGGCATCAAGGGAGCAGCACCCAACCTGGGCACAAGCCCAAAGATGGGCAGTGGGGTCTGTAGTAGAGATAAGGAAGCCAGTCTGTCCCCACAGATACACAGGGATACAAGCCAGGCAAACCAAAGACAGCAGCAGCCTCCCTTCTTCAAGAGGCAAAATACTGCCCCCATACCTCCTCTTCCTTACCACCTCAACCCCCCCCCACACAAAGACTCCCACAGAGCAGGCAGCAAACACTGGTGGGCTGCAGTGGCACACCTGTGAGAGGACACTGGTGGAGCAAAGGAGCAACACCACCACTCAGTTTCAGGCACCTGAAAGACAAACAACCCGGACCACTCCAGGAGCACCATAGAGGCAAACAGAGCCAGGCTCTGCCAGACAAGCCTCCCATCACCACCGTGGGAGGGGTCACACTCATGGCAAGACCATGACAGGCTAACATAACAAAGGGCAAAGGGTGTCCACCACATCTGAGGACCCACACCTGGACCCCACCAGCACCTCCAGCCAGCTGTCACAGAATAATTTTGTCCTGGGTTATAAGGCTGCAGACTTCCAGCTGCACGCTCATGTAAACAATGGCACTGAATTCGGAGGCTCTATCTACCAGAAGATCAACGAGAAGATTGAGACCTCGATAAACCTTGCGCAGTCGGCTAGCAGTAACAACACCCATTTTGGCATTGTAGCTAAATACAAGCTGGACTGTAGAACTTCTCTCTTTGCTAAAGTGAATAATGCCAGCCTGATTGGACTGGGTTATACTCAGACCCTTCAATCAGGTGTCAAACTGACCTCTCTGCTTTAATCGACGGGAAGAACTTCAGCACAGGTGGTCATAAGGACGGCCTTTCCCATCACACCAAGGCAGCAGAAAGAAGAACCAGGGGTCCACCCAACAGAACAAGTAGCTCAGCAGCATTCACCATAAATGATCATCCTTCATCTTTAAGTGACTTAGTCCCAGCGCAGGAGAGTGCCACATCACCACATCGGTCAGTTGGTCTAGGATTTTGACATCACACAAGGCACAGGAGGTCATGCCTGACAAGGACAGCTGCCAGGGAGGGTCCATTGCAGCCTCTTACCTCTCAGGGCAGAGGTCAACCCCACTGGAGGGATGCCTGACATGCACACGTGGCATGAAGCTACTGCTCCTGATTCATCAGGGAGGAGGGGGGCAGGTATCTGTTGGCCATACTATGCAATAGGCCACCCTACAGCAGAGAGTGAACACAGGAATAGGACTCAATGCCTGGCCTCACCTCTGCTGCTCTCAGGTCAAACCATCAGCTGGAGATGGCAGCACCATTGCAGGGCTGAACCAACATGCCAGCAGCCCATTGCAACCCTCCCTATACCCCGGATGCACGCCCAGGGGCTCAGTTCTTCTGACGACAGTCACCAGGAGACAGTGTGTCAGCAACTACCTGCAGGTCCAAATGACAACTGCACGTGTAGAAATGTCCTTGCAGGGGACAACAGGGACAGTGCATGGGACACAGCCACCGCTCAGATGAGGTCCCCGGTCACAAGTCCCCAGAAAAACACCCATCTCTGACAGGGCATGCTCCTATGGCCAATTGGTAGACCCAGGAGTTTAAAAAACAAGCACACATTTGATGGTTCCCCAAAGGGGAACAGGGGTTGAGGGTGGCAAGAAGGAATGATTTCCATAAGTTCAGTAAGCAGCCTTACACTATGGTAAATGTCCCCCATTGGGTCCCCTAGTGTGGGTGACAAGGGTAGAGCTTGGGATTGGGGCCTCACAGCCCTGTCAAAGTCCTGAATCAGGTCCCATAGTGTGATGGCAGTGATAAAGGGTGTGCTGGTCGACTCCTTTGCACTCTTGTGGAACTCTAGCCCAGCTACATTCAGGAGCAATCTGACACCCACCCACCCCTGCAGGTGCCTTCCTGCTTACTTGCAAGCCTCCAGGCCTAATCTCCAACCAGCACAGAGAGCACCAAGGTCCCAGCAGCAAAGGGACACTCCTGCCTACAGCTTGGGTCTTTGTAACACTCTGCCCCAGGCTCTACACCCACCTGCTTCCCCTTGCCAGCTCTGGAGCACTTTACAGCTACAGCAAGGTTGCCACCAGTGAGTTTGACAGCCGCACCAAGGAACAAAGGCACAGCCTGCTGGATGCAGTGAGGTGATGAATCTGAGATAGGCAGGAAAATATGTGTCATTTCCTCCCTCCCCTTGCAGGCTATTGTGGATTGCCACACTCTGTCAAGGGGTGTTGGTCCCGGCTGGCAGGTTGGTTGACTTGTCTTGCCTTGCCTCTCGCTTATAATCAAACTGTGTTGTGAGTGTCACTGGTGAAATGTTAACATTCTGTTTTAGTGGATGCAACACCAGATCGTGTGTCTCAGCCTCAAGTGCCAGCTTCCTGGAGTCAGACCAAAGGCTCTTGCACCCGGCCCACCCTCCAGGTCAGCCCTGGCCAAGAACAGTGTGTTTTTTTGCTTTGTAACTGTGGGAGAGAAGGTCCCTGTCCTGGATTCTCCACTTCTGATCAAACTCTCTGCTTATGGTTTAGATTGGGAAGGATCATGTTGTAGTAGTGACACGCATGGGCTGTGACCCAGATAAATCTGACCTATCAGTACATTCTTGGGGGAAAGGGGGAGCAGGGACTTGGTAACCAACTGTAAAGGATGAAGGCAGACAGAAAATAAAAGAAAACAGGCATTGGCAGAGAGTGAAAAGGGAAACCAAAGCAGGAGGAGAGAGGGAGAGAGAATGAGAACTGAAAGGAAGGCAAAACTAAGAATACCAAAAAAAAAAAAAAAATGAGGAAGACAAAAACTAAGGAAACAGAAGGACAATGTAATGGGAAGCAAAGGAAACATTAGAAAAAAAAAAAACAGACAGATATGAGTAAAAGAGATGAGGGAAGAAAATAAATCCAGAATGAGGATGCAAGAGAAAAGCATATAGAGATTGCAAGGGAAGAGAGAAACAACTAAAGAGGGACCACGGAAAAGCAAGCAAAAGGGAGAGAAAGTAAGGATAAAGAATATGGAGTCAGAAGTGAAGTTAAGGACCAGCGGCATGGCCTAGAGGCTTAAGTTCTTGCCTTGAATGCACCAGGATCCCATATGGGCACCAGTTCTAATCCCAGGAGCTCCCCTTCCCATCCAGCTCCCTGCTTGTGGCCTGGGAAGCAGTAGAGGACTGTCCAATGCTTTGGAATCCTGCACCCATGTGGGAAACCTGAAAGAAATTCCTGGTGCCTGCCTCCAGATCGGCACAGCACTGGCCGTTGCACTCACTTGGGGAGTGAATCATCGGACGGAAGATCTTTTTGTCGCTATCTCTCCTCTTCTCTGTATATCTGACTTTGTAATAAAAATAAAATAAACCTGAAAAAAAGAAGTGAGATTATATAAGAGAGGTAGGGGAGTGGAAAAACGAGAAGAGAGCAGGAGCAACAGTGAGAGGCTGACTAAAGGGAAATTGAAAAGGAGAAAGAGAAAGAGAAGAAAGTGGGAACCAGCAAGCAAAATTAGAGAGAGAGAGAGACTGCCTCACAAAAATTAGGAGCCTGGTTCAGTCCATCCCAATGTTCCCAACCACACAGGCACAGCAAAGACTTCCCTATACACACAGGTATAACCCAGCCAATGCATCACCCCAAGTCCATTCCCACAATATATGCCAGGAGGGAGGGAGACCTTTCCTCCATCCCTGTCTCTCCTGGATGGTCCTCCCTAGGTAGTATTTTCACAAAGTATAGAAGGACTCTCTCCCTCCTGTGTCACAGCAGCTGAGGCCAGGCTATTCCAAAGCCAGCAGCCAGGAAAAATATCAAATTGGTGTTCCCATACAGCAAGGCCAATGTGTCTCCTGACAGGCTGTTTAGCACATGTGCGGTGCCACAATGCCAGTATCCCCCACTGTCTTGCTTTCACTTTCTGTTTCTATTTTTTATCTCTTGAGGTTGAGTTATTTTCATTGGGAAGACAGATTTACAGAGAGAAGGAGAGACAGACAGGAAAAGATTTCCATCCACTGGTACTCTGCCCAAATTGTCACAACCATGGCTGGAACTGACCTGATTTGATCCAATTGGACCCGACCCAATCCAAATCCCAGAGCCGAAAGCTTATTCCAGGTCTTCCACACAGGTGCAGAGTCCCATACACTTGGGCCACCCTCCACTGGTTTCCCAGGTCACAAACAGGGAGCTAGAACAGAATTGGAGCAGCAAGGACTTGAAAGTGGAGGATTAACCAGTTGAGCTATTCTGCAGCACTCTTGTGTCTGTTTGTCCTCGTAAGATCTTGCAAGACCCAAGAAGTTCCTCAGGGACAGAAAAGATGTGGCATGGAAACAGGTTAGAGATATGAAAGAAGAGAGGGGAAAAGAGGGAGGGGGGAGAGAGATTGAAATTGAGTTAGTGAAATTGAGTTAGTGAGAGTGTGACAATCATTTTGTCTTCTCTGCTCCCCATTTGCAGGTATGGTCCAAAAAGAGCAGTCAGACTCGGGTTGGGTCTCTCTCTCTCTCTCTCTCTCTCTCTCTCTCTCTCTCTCAGACCCAGGAGGGGGCCTCACACAGCTTTCTTTTTCCAATATGTGAGCAGAAGTGGTTGCGTGCTGAGTGGTTTCTGGGCAGGATCCAGAACATGGAGGGAGAAGTAGGAGTCAGGCAAGGCCACCTGTGAGGTTTTTCATTTAAGGAAATGTATAACTGTGTGATGGAGACTATTATATCTAGCAGCATGTAACTTCATGGCATTGTAAATTTCTATTTTTCTTCCTGTTGTTGATTTTTATTGTGGCTTTTCATTTAACAGGATGTATAGTAATCATGTAATGGAGACTGTCATATCCAGATGTGAGGATACTATGCAGTATGCATCTCTACTTCCAGATAAAGATGGACTCCCAAGAAAACTGTTTACTAGATCTTGACAATAAGATGCTGAACTCTGCCATTCTCCATGCCTGCAGTAATGGACATAGGACTGTATATGAAGAACTCTGCTATAGTAATGATTTAGGGGAACTTAGTGAGGGAGGAGTGAATTGAGGGGCAGGGTAAGGGAAATTACAGGGTCTACAGAACTGTATCATAAAATGATAATAATAAAAAGAAGTAAAATGAAAAGATATAAAGTAAATTTACAAGATTCTTAAATAAAAGAAACATAAATCTTTTAAAATAAATGCAGTTAAAATATTTAATTCTTTTTATTGAAAAGTTAGATATACTAAGAGGAGGAGAGACAGACAGGAAGATCTTCCATCCATTGATTAGCTCCCCAAGCAGCTGCAATGGCTGGAGCTGAGCCGAGTCAAAGCTGGGAGCCTTCTTCTGTGTCTCTCACATGGGTTCGGGGTCACAAGGCTTTGGGCCATCCTCAACTGCTTTCCCAGGCCACAAGCAGAGAGCTGGATGGGAAATGGAGCTGCTGGGACATGAACTGGTACCCCTATAGGATCCTGGCACACACAAAGAGAGGACTTTAGCCACTAGGCTATTGCACTGGGCCTTGCTGTGTTTTAAAAGATGGAAAGAGAAAGGAATGCAACATGGGGCCTCCTAACAACTCTCTGGCTAGAAGCAGCTATGCTAGTGCCAGAGGCATCCCAATATAGTGTTTTTAAATATGACTGCATCTTACTTGACAAGGTGGGATCCCTTCAGGAGGCATGCAGTACCTGGAGAAGCCTATCTTACCCACTTTTGAGCATTGCTGAAGTTATTAGAAGGAGAAGTAGCTCTCACTGAAGAGTCACACACACAACCCATGAGTCCCCAGGCTAAGCAAAACCCAGCAGCTCTTTCCCAAAGACAGCCTTCCTTGGGGTGAGACTATGCCCAGCATTTAGCAGACTGTACATGCATGCGTGCACATTCTAGCTCATGGCAAAATCTATATCTGTCATGGATTTGTTTCTGGGATTCCCAAATCCAGTATTGTCAAGTCTACCTAGGAAGGGGATTGGGCCCAGTCTGCCGCTTGGAGACTCAGGATGAGGACAGTCAGCCCTTTCTGCATGGGGCCAGCCAGGCAGAATAACTCACAGACCTGCAGGATGGCCATGCCCTGCAGCAGGCACCCTTCAGCCAGATCTTTTTGGCCTTGACAGGGGCCAAAACACTCAGACATGGATGTTCTCAGCCAACACTGGGCTATCCAGAAGCGCTAGGAGATGTAACCACCATCAGTTCCTTAATAGACTCCATGCTCATTCCTCTCACTTTCTGGGCCTTTGGTCATCTCCTCAGACCCTGATGGTGGCCTTCATCTTGTGTTGTGTGTGGGCCAGGGAAATTCAATCTGTGTGACCCAGAGCTTGCAAAGTGCAAGTAGCCATGTTCACTCACTCAAGTCATCATCAGAACTGATGTAGACAGCACACTGCTCTATCTCCCTGCCAGAAATAGACCCTGAGAACAGAACACACCATCTTTCATGCCATGGGCTCTGGGGTAGCAGGGGAGGCAGTTCTTGGATGACAGCTGGTAGATGCAGGCTCAAGAGTGCTCCCATCTCAGCAGATGTGATGATGATTACAGGCACCCTCCAGCTGCCCTGGCTATGTAGTAGATTGTACAGCTAGCACTGCAGTGTCACCATCCAGGTGCTGCCCCCAAGCCCCTCCTTTCCTCTTCCTGGGAACAGAATCCCATTCCCTTCTAACACAGGACTGTCTGGATTGCTGGGAGAAACCTAGCTTCAGGGAATGAACCCTGACTGGTTCAACTGCAGTGGGCAAACTGCAGCACTCAGAGCCAAATCCTACCTCTAACAGTCTGTGAAGAAGGCTTCATTAGGATACAGCCATACTTGCTCATCCCTGTACTATCAATGGAGCTTCACAGGACACCAGCACAACATGGCAGCTCTGTGCACGACAAAACCTATCACGTGGCCATCAGATCATTAGCAGAAGATGACCACTCATGGATTCAGTCTCAATTGCACTGTTACTGTGATTTTATTTACCTATCTCAAAGGCAGAGTGACAGAGAGAGAATAGATAGATCTATGAACTGATTAACTCCTCAAATGGGTACAATGACTGGGTCAGTTCTAAGCCAGTAACTTAGAATGCCATCCAGGTTTCCTGTAACGGTGCAGGGGCCCAAGTATTTGGGCTATCTTCTTCTGCTTTCCCAGGGGTTTTCACTGGGAGTTGGACTGGAAGTGGAATATAGCCTGAGCTCCAACTAGCACCCATATAAGATTCTGGTGTTGCAGGAGGAGGATTAATCCACTGTTCCCCAATGCTAGTCCTGAGATCCTAAACAACTGGCACCAATCAGCCCCTCCCTGTCAATGACAGGTTCAGGGCTGCCCAGTGATTCCCTGCCCCGGCCCATGGCTAATGAGAGTGAGGCATAAGACATTTGCAGGGCTTTCCTGGGACAGACTATGATGCCAAGTTGTAAAATGGGCAAGGACCATACTGCTGTGGGCAGGACACATAAACCCGGATGAGACCCTGGCATCACTGTCAGCCATGGACAAACACAGCGGGCCAGTCTTGCTCTGTCAGACAGGTCTTGCCTCATACTGCTTGTCCCCTAAAATGAGGACTGAGAAGGCAGCTCCTGCAACCATGTTCTGGGCAAGACAACCCAGCTTTGGGAACACACACAGGTACCTTGGCTGTGTCTCTGTCCCACCCACTTCATCAGCTGAGGAGGCACCCAAACTCATGCCTGAGGGGACAGAAATGGGGATTGGGTTTTCTCTGTGCTTCATGGTCCTGGGGAAGCTATGCCACAGGTGCTGAGTCAAGCATGAAAATTAAGAGTCATGTCTGCTGGTATTCTCCCCCATCACCACTAGAGCAAGTAAACATCTCTCCAGCACATTCCTATTTCTGTTATCTCCAGCTACGTCTGCTCTGTGTCCCTATACACCTAGCATGTGGCACTCGCTAAGATCATCATCAGACTGTCCCTGTCTTCCATCCCTGTAGACTTATCTTAGATTTCTGGGCTTACTTGGCTTCAGGAAGCCAGACAGGAACTAGGGTCCTGGGAGCCCAAAGTGAACACTTCCTCCAACTACGTACTCCATGAAGACCCTCATGGGGGTCATTCCACTGGCTACAATCATGACCTGGCTGCCACAGGCCTCCGCTGCACAGGGAAGTGACTCAGAGACCCCTCCAACATGCAGCCATTCCCGGCTTCTCACTGCCACCCCACCTGCCAGCACCTCTCCAACAGTCCTGGCCTGAAGGGCAACCCAGCACATGTCTCTGCCCCTCCTTGGAGGAGAACTCCAGGGCCTCAAGATCTTTTGCAAAGCCACTTTCCATTTATTGTTGGGAGGGGCAGAGGGTAACAACCCAGCTCCCATTCCCATTTTACACATTGTAATATCCCCAGTGTAGGCACACAGGAGACACTGCAGAGGCTGGCACATAATAGAAACTGCTGCTGTAGAACCACACTCTGACAGATGAAGTCATTAGCAGAAAGCTGCCAAGCCAATACGATGGAAAATCAGCCATACAAACATACATACATACATATATACAGATATACAAATATACATACAGCAAGCAAGCAAGCAATCATAGCATCAAATCTGAATACATGGGGCACCAGACCAAGGCTTAGTGATTTTGAAACAATAGGCTGGGTGCCTATTCATAACCTGGCAATAGCTCTAGCAATCTTTCTGTGCATCTGCAAACACGCTTCTCTCTCTTTGTCTTCTCTCTGAGTCTTTGTTCTCCCTGGGAAGTCATGTCTGTGCCACCGGTGCCATCCAGGAACAGCAGAAAGTGCCAGGAGACTGAGAGGTGAAGCAGCACATTTCTTTTTTTTTATTTTTTAATTTTTTAAAAAGATTTATTCATTTTATTACAGCCAGATATACAGAGAGAAGGAGAGACAGAGAGGAAGATCTTCCGTCTAATGATTCACTCCCCAAGTGAGCCGCAATGGGCCTATGCACGCCGATCCGAAGCCTGGAAGCCGGAACCTCCTCCGGGTCTCCCACACGGGTGCAGGGTCCCAAAGCATTGGGCCGTCCTCAACTGCTTTCCCAGGCCACAAGCAGGGAGCTGGACGGAAAGTGGAGCTGCCGGGATTAGAACCGGCACCCATATGGGATCCCAGGGCGTTCAAGGCAAGGACTTTTAGCTGCTAGGCCATGCCGCCGGGCCCTTTTTATTTATTTATTTATTTTTAAAGATTTTATTATTATTGGAAAGCTGGATATACAGAGAGGAGGAGAGACAGAGAGGAAGATCTTTCATCTGATGTTTCACTCCCCAAGTGAGCTGCAACGGGCTGGTGCGCCGATCCGAAGCCGGGAACCAGGAACCTCTTCCGGGTTCTCCCACGCGGGTGCAGGGTCCCAAAGCTTTGGGCCGTCCTCGACTGCTTTCCCAGGCTACAAGCAGGGAGCTGGAAAGGAAGTGGAGCTGCCGGGACTAGAACTGGCGCCCATATGGGATTCCTGGGCATTCAAGGCCAGGACTTTAGCCGCTAGGCCATGCTGCCGGGCCCCCACATTTCTTTTTTTATATATAGATTTATTTATTACTTTTAATTACAAAGTCAAATATACAGAGAGGAGGAGAGACAGAGAGGAAGATCTTCCATCTGATGATTCACTCTCCAAGTGACTGTAACAGCCAGTACTACACCAATCTGAAGTCAGAATCCAGGAACTTCTTCCAGGTCTCCCATGCAGGTGAAGGGTCCCAAGGCTTTGGGCCATCCTTGACTACTTTCTCAGGCCACAAGCAGGGAGCAGGATGGGAAGGGGAGCTTCCAGGATTAGAACTAGCACCCATATTGAATCCTGGTGCGTTCAATGCGAGGACTTTAGCCTCTAGGCCACCACACGGGGTTCCAGCACATTTCAAAGAATGGGAAAAGGAATTGGCATACCAGTCTGTGATCATGGCTGTCTCTGGGGTTGCAGACCACCTGTGCATTCTCCTGCATGTCCAACATCTGGCCCTGGCTCTCTTGTATTCCTTTGGGAGGAGGGATGGAGCAAGGGAAGTCACTTAAAAACTAAAGGGGAAAGGCCTAGAGAGCCTTAAAGAGCCATAAAGAGCTAGGTGGGAAGTGGAAGCAAGTGCTGAGGGGAGAAGCTGGGCATTGGCCACCATCATGCAGGGTATGGGGGGGCATTCACAGTAGCCCCAAACCTCAGAGTCCATAAAGCTCACCAATGCTCAGGGGAGGAGCTCTGGTCTGATGGCAATTAGAGCAAGGCAGCAACTGGGCACTCATGTGCCCGAGGGCTATGGGCAGCTGCAATGCTGAGATCCCAGGCCAGCATGAGCAGTCCCAGAGGTCTTCAGACATTCACAAATCTGCGAGTCCACAGACCTCAGGCTCCAGCTCCCCAGTTCAAAACAGCACTTCAGATACTCAACTGAGTCTCTGTGGTGAAATCATGCCAATCGTCAGACCCAGAGGTAATGCAAAGCTGAGGCTCACCTGGGAATGTGCATACACACACCCCACAGGTACATACACACCTACCAAAAGACACAAATACCTACCCACACATAGGCAGACACACCCCCACAGCTACATACAGACACCTGTCCACACAAACACACACTTTCCATGTATACACACACACCCCACAGGTACACACGCATCCACCTCATGGAACACACAAACAGGGACACAAGCACAGACATCTGCACACACACACAGACATATCCACACAGGTACAGAGAAACATCTGACCACATGGACACACACAGATATCTGCTCACACATACACACATGTGTGCCCATTACGGACATAAAGCCCACCATGACACCAAGGACCTGTCATGCAGGTAGCATCTGAGCATTCCCGAGTGGCCCAACTGTGGGGCTGGGCCTCTGCCAGGCAGGCTGTTGCTGAACCCAGCTCCCAGCCAGACTGTGAAGCCTCATCCCTCTAGAAATGATAAATTAACTTTTTTCTCCCTATTCTTGGGGAATATAAGCTGCCACGTGCAGCATCAACATCCCATATGAGCAACTGTTTCAGTCTCTGCTAGTTCACCTTGAGCCCAACTCCCTGGGAAAGTAGCAGCAGATGCCCAAGGACTGAGCTCTCTGCATCCATGTGGAAGACCTGGAAGAAGTTCCCAGGTGCTAGCTAGAGCCTGGCCCAGCACCAGCTGTTTTTTACCTATTTGGGGAGTGAACCAGTAGATGGAACATATTCTCTCTCTAACAAAAGTCCATGAAGCCAGCATGAAAACAGCTGGAGGAGTGGGCAGAGAGGACACACAGCCTGGCCCTGCATCCTAAGCTGTGGGTTTCCTGAATTTTCTCCCTCATCTATCCAGGAGCCATTTTTTTTTCTAATGAGAGAATCAGCACAAACCACCATTCTTTTTCCTTTGTAGTAATGATTTTTTTTTTAAGTCATCAATTTCAGACAGCAACAATGAGTGAGTAAAGAGCAATGGAGGGGGATGGAGGAGAAAGCCAGAGCACATGTACCCCAGGGCAGTCCACAGTCAGTCCATCAACCTCAGGTATGGAAGAGGGTAGAGGGTGATATTGGCCCCTTGCTGCATGTCAGAGACAAACAGGCTAGTGGAAACCGCAGCATCAGGAAGGGAGGGAGGAGTGCTTCACCTGTTGGACTGTATTGGTCCCAACCCCAGCACTGCCATGGAATTTCAGAATGTGGCCAGTGATATCCTTCCACATGTGGACATGATGAATAGCAGCTTGCACCCCACGGCCCAGCACCACTTTTGCAACACACAAAGAATCATTTGAGTGGAACACATATGACCCACGGTCACAGAGAGCCCTGCAGGGTGCCAACAGCTCCCATTCATGCTCACTGTCCTGGGACATGTTCTTAGCCTCTCATGCCACCCCTGACCTGCAGAACCCTGGCCAAGAATCACCACTGTCTGTCCATATTCTGCCTTCTGTTTCTCTTGCTCCCTCAACCTGGCCCAATCTTACAAGCCTATATTCCCTTCTCTCTGCCAGTCTGGGACCCACAGTCACCTCTATCCCTCCATTGTATGCCACCACCCAAGCATAGACCATCCCATATCTGATGGAATTCATCATTCACTTGTCATGGCTGTCTCCAGGCTGTTAACAATGCTGGTACCCAGTGTGGACCCAGCAGTTCTAACAGATAATCCCCCAGTACTCTGCACATTTCCTTGGCAACACTATCAGGCCTCCCAAGTTCTCAGGATCCTCAGCTGCAATACTTTTCTGTGCTTCAACCCCACACCCAGAGCTATTCTCATTGCAGAGACACAGTCTGCACAGAATGGATGGTTGGGCATACTCTCCCCACCTCTTCCATGCATAAAGTTACCACACCTCCAGCCTCCAGCATCCCCTTCTCCAGCACCCTGCTGCTCTGGTGGCTCATTCATAACATACTCATGGGATATGCTAAAAAGAATGGGATTCCATCATGTGCATCCATACATGAAAATCACAGAAAGAAACCAGACAGAGACAAAAGTCATCTGCTCTCCAGCCATGCTCCTGACTCTGCCTGCTAAGAGGACAGGCTTCTCCCTACTCCTGATCCACCGTCATCTCATCTCCCCTCCCCCAAGCTCCCCCAAGCACTCATTAGCATCCAGGACCCATTGTGCCTCAAGTTCAAGTCTGAAAGGTGGAGGAGACCAAGGTTGGACCCAGACATGTTCAGGTAGAGATACAAATTCTGACTTTGCCTCTCATCTTTAGGGGATTGGAGGAGCCTGCTCAAACTGGAGAGGACCAGCTACTTGAGTCAGGCCACTGGTCTAGGCATCCTACCGCACCACAAACATCCAGGATAGTGATCAACTAAATTTTTGGCACCACCTTTCCACCCCATCAAACCGAATCAGCTGCCACACTTCCCTCATCCTGACCCCAGAACTGTATACCACAGCTTCCCCCCTTCAAGGCTTAGTTCAAATTTTTCTTTGATTTGATTATCTAAAATAGTTACAGGGAGAGACAGACTGATCATCTACAAGTTGATTCACTTCCAAGACAGCCGCAATGGCTAGGGCTGACTCAGACTGAAGCCAGGAGCCAGGAGCCAGGAGCTTCCTCCAAGTCTCTTACATGGGTACAGGAGGCTGAGCTCTTGGATCATCCTCTGCTGCTTTCCTGGGTATACCAAAAAGGAACTGGACGTGAAGTGGAGCAGCCAGGACACAAACTGGTACCCATATGGTTGCCAGCACAGCAGGCGGAAGCTTTGCTCATTATGCCACAGCACTTCCTCAAAATATCTCCTTTTTGACTTCTCCTTCTCTTCTCTGTAGTCTCAAAAATATGGGATGTGCTCCTCTTTATGACAGCTATGGCAGTTGCTCCAAAATGGGCAACAGAATATGTAAGATACCTCACGAAGGTATAGGATGGGAACACCTGGCCAAGAAAAGCAGCCAGGGAAAGAACTGGGCTGACCACACCTAGTAAGTCAGTATACTAACAGCTGCCTCATTTAAAGGACATCGAGTCTAATCCAAGGAGGCATAGCCAGCTTCATTATTCCTCACAGGACACTGGCCACATCTGGTCACACCCCTGGTTAAGACATTGCCAGTCAGCTGAGAAATTTAAGGCCTTAAGCACTCTGCACATGTAATGACCATGACCAAGGCCAATGGTGAGAACTGAATCTGTTCACAGACAGGCCAGTGAGTCCAGAATGGAAAGACTCAAAGCCTCAGCAGGACAAAACAACACTGAAGTGAATGACATCTGCCAAGGCTGGGATTTGGGAGAACAAATCTGATTTTTTTTTTTTAATTACACAGTACAAGGCTGGTGAAGTTTTAACTGAAACATCTGCCTTCAAACATATCACCTTGAAATGTTTCTCATAACCCCTCCTTTGTCAATGGGATCTTGTGGGATCCCACTCTTGGGTAGCAGGGCCAACTTCCCAAGCTCAGCAGTCCCTTTAGTTCAACCTTTTATTTTTTTCAGTTTAATCCAGAGAGCTGATTTGCTTTTAGGTTGTAAAATATTGTGATTGGGGCTTACCTTGTGGCAGATCTTGCCTCTGCTGGTGGCACTGGCAATTCATTGGAACCCAGTTTGAGACACAGCTATTCTACTTCTGACACAGTTCCCTGTAAATGTGCCTGAGGAAGAGGTGGAGGACAGCCCATGTCCTTGAACATTGCACTCACATGGGAGTCCTAGATAAGAGTTCCATGCTGCAAGCTACAGCCTGGTTGTTGTAGCCATTTGGGGAGCAAATCAGTGGAGAAAAGATCTTTCTTCTTTATCATGCTCTGTCTTTGAAGAAACAGATAAAACTCTAAAATACCAAGAATTGACTTACTTTTTTTATCAACCAGTATTATGGTCATAAGCACATCTGTCCAATCTTGGGAAGTACAAACTCATTTGGGGATTTCATCCCGGAGGCTCAAGTTGCAAAGGTTGGGAGCCTGGAATCTGGGTCCCCAACAAGGGTCCAACCCTCATTCAAAGGATAGTGTTCAAGCGGTAGTATCTGGAGAAGCCTAGACACAATACAAGTTCTCTGGGGAGGTGGGGAGTCACCAAACACATGTGCCCTGCATAACTCAGAGACCAGCTGGAGAATCGCTCAGTCATGCCAACCACAGGGGCCATTTTATGGGCGCAAGGAATCCACCAATGGTTTCATCAAGGCCAAAGACCCAAAGGAGGCTTTCTTGTTTCCTCTGTCATTGTAACCAAAGCACAGACAGATCCAGATTGCACATAGGTTCCTTTATCTACCATTTCCAGAAGCATGAGAACCTGGCAATTGTCCTGCAACACCAGCACACAAGGAAGGAGGCTTGAAGCAAGGGATGTGGCCACCAACCGGCCCACTGCTTTTCTTAAAGAGCCACTGAAGCCACCGCAGGACACCATCCCCACAAGATCATCTCATTCTTATCACTCCCAAATGCCATAGAAACACAGCAACAGTGACTATGTCCCCCACAAGTGAAATATGTGGGGAGGGGCACATTTCTCATAGTACCATGATCTGCTGAGCCAGGAGAAGTGAAGATACAAGGGGTTGTGACACTCCAATGTTGGGAATTCAGGGTTCCCATTCAGGACCTGAAGCATGTTCCTTCCAGATTCAGTCCCCAGTGACTCAGGGACACCCCACCCCAGGGAAATCAGAACTGCCTCTCAGAGTCGAACAAGCTTGCACAGTCAAGCCCCGCTAACAGAAAGCAACACCAAGGCATCCTCCAAGAAAGTTCTGGGTATGATGACTCTCTCCCATGGAATTGATCCAGGCGAGGGCAGGATCCTGCAAATACCATGTGGGATCCCATTAGATCAACCCCAATGCTCACCTCTTGTTCACTTACACATCCACACTATATGAAGACACACACATGTGTGTGCATTCACTCACCTTTTCATTTTCTGACAATCTTCAGCACCTGTTAGCCTTAGAGGTCAAAATCAGCCTTCTCCACAGCCCCAATGCTGGGTGGCTACAAAGGCGCCCTCGGACTCAGACACAAGACAAAGGCCCTGGATGGCTAAAGTTGTGACCAAAAAGAAAGATTGGGAAAAAAAAAAAACAGGACAACTCCTGACAGGTCATCCCCCAGCTTGAACATATGGAACAATAGGCTGCAAGTTCAGCTATAAGCATGCCCATGGTGGAAATGGAGGCCTGCATTTGCCAGAAAACAGGTTTAGAAACAAAAGTACTATGGCCATCTCTTCACCATTTCCTATCTGGCTGGGTGGTCAGGTTCCAGCTGAGGGCAGATAGGGCAGCTCATGCCAGTGTGTCCCGAAGGAAGTCAGTCCCAATGCCCCAAGGGAATACAGAAGCCTCTGGGGAACCCTGAAGCACAGAGGATGGTCTTATCAGCCCATCCCCATCATAGCACCTATAGAACCCCAGAGAGTCACCCCCCACTCAGCTATCCTTAATCATATACCAACAACCCATAGTGAGAGCTGTTAATTGAACTGTAACTTCAGACAAATGACATCTCATTGTTTCTAGGGTACACACGTCCGAAATACTGTGTGAGTCATAATTTAAACATTTCCAGTCCAAAGCTTACTTTCAACTGAACCACTTGTATTTTATCTGTCAACTCGAGTCTCCTGTAATGTCAGTCTAGGGAATTCAGAGACAAAGTCATACTTTCTCACACACACACATGCATGAACATGGGCACAAATGCAAAAACCCACATGCCTTCAAGAGCCCAGGGACAACAAGGATACAAGAGCACTAGTGAGGGTCCTGGTCCTCCCAGCCCTGCACCTGCCTGGTATCTGGGCTCAGAACAAGTAAGGTCCTGGCCAACAGGAGCCACTTGTTGTCCAGGTCTAAGCTAGAATTGGAGGGGCCCTAAAAATGTAGAATCTTCCCAACACCTTTCCAGCCCCAGTCTATGGTTGAGTCCCATAGATCTTGGCCAGATAGGCAAGATGGGCAAGAGGCCTGAGCACCCAAGCTGGTGGAAGCAGGGTGAGCCTAGGAAGCTGTTCTTGATGCAGTTGAACTGCATCCTCCAGGGCATACCCCACATGCTGGGGGTGGATGTGGCATGGTGTAGGGTGTGCTGACTGGGTTCTCCTTGGGCTTGTGTATTGGCTGTGTGTCTATGGGTGTGAGGAGGATGCTGCTCTATTTAAGGTGTGCAGGGTGACCTGTAGTTTGACCTGTAGTTCTGTCTTCATAGATAGTCTTCCTCTTCCAGAACTTCAAGTAACCAGCTCTTAGCCACAGCCTCATTCATGTTGCCCCTGGGGTGTTCATGGATGATAGAGATTCCTTTGGGTCCAGGCAGTTCATTTGTTGCTGTGCTTACTGAGTTAGCTGGACTTCAGCCTGCACTTAATTCCCTCACTTCATCATTGTGCAGTGCAATACTTTCACAACTGCCTGAGGCAGCTGCACCATCAGTTGTTGTGCTTTAGCTGTCTCTGTGTGCCTCCATTGTCTGGGCCTGTTGGATAAGCTAGCTACTGATGAGCATTTGTTGACTAGATGCATGCATGCATGAATAGATGGAAAAATAGCACCTTCCCTGTTTCTCAGGGACTTCCCATTTACACGGAAGCATTCAAAGATTCCTATTAATGCAAGAGCCATCTAGGTCCAGCATAATGACTCAGTTGCAATCACCAGGATCCCATATGGGTGCTCATTCATGTTCCAGTTGCTCCACTTCCCATTCAGCTCCCTGCTAGAGGCCTGGCAAAGCAGTCAAAGAGGCCCCCAAGTCCTTGGATACCGACACCCATGTGTGGAGCTTGCTTCCCTGGATGTTTTAGCATGCAGAGCCTCTGGAATCCCTGAACTGCTTGGCATGCACAGAGAAGCTATATCTTGACTGAACTTGGGCATTTCCTTTGCAGCATTAGCTTAGCTTATGCTATAAATGCGTTATTACTCAAGCTACTTGGAGAGAGGGGAAGGGGGGAGGCATTAGGAAAGCCTAGTACTAGAGTGCCCGTTTTCCTGCAAGAAACAAGTTCCAAACCTTCCTGCAGGTGTAAAACCATGGATAGTAGCCAACCACATTTGTATCATGCTTTTTTTTTTCTTTTAAAAGAACACACCTGTTATAAAGTTTAATTTGTAAATCAAGCACTATAAGAGATAAATAATAAAGAAGACAGAACCTTATAATAATATGCTGTGATAACAGTTATCTTAAAATACATAGAGAATTATTTCTGGAATTTTTCTTGTAATGCCTTGGGGCTGTGGTTGGCTGTAGTTAACTGATCTGTTTCAAGTCAAACTGTAGGTAAGGGAGGGGGCACTCCTTGTGGTGGGATGTAGCTAAGTTTCAAGGGTGGGAGATCGTCCCTGGATTTCCACTTGCCTAGCCCATATGGTATGCACAGGCACATGGCACACTGTGCCCTTGGCTAACAGACCCCAACATGGCCTGTTCACTGGGCATGCAACTAGAAAATTGGGCTGCGCCCCAGTATCTCTTCCCTACTCTAATAGGTCTTCATTTGTAAATAATTCTAGGAAGTCAAATGTTACATTCATCCTGCTTTTCAGCAGGCAACGTGTCTGCTCTGAGATGCAATTTCCTGTGCTCCCTGAACTTTAACTTTATTGGTGGATCCAGAGAGACAGACATATCTGTTAGCCCTAGTCACAATGTTGTTAGCACCTGAAATTACTATTAGGACTGCCCTTCTGCGTGCCCATTTCTCCTATACATGCTTCTGACTTCTCTCAGATAAATGGATATCCTTCTCCAACAGTTTTTCCCCAGTGTTTCTGCTGCAGAAGAGCACTATCGTCTCAACCCTTGGAGGTCTCAGGGCTTGTTGGATGGAAGACCCCTGAGATTCAGGTAAGAACTGGGCCTAGGGATTGGAGACTGGGCAGAAACCCAACAATGCCTTCACTGATGAGCCGCTTTGCACACTTGCTTCAGTGCTCTGTGCTCTGCAGATAACCTTGGTCCTTGCATTCAGATGGTTCATGGGGCTGCCCCCAGTTTCCAAGGTACTCTCTACAGTCCTAAGAACCAAAAAGCAATGACTGTGGTTCCTATTTTGATTTTCAAAAACCTTCATTTGGGGCCCAGAACAACGGTTCAATTTGCTAATCCTCCATTTACAGGCACTGACATCCCATATGGGCACCAGTTTGTATACTGACTGCTTCACTTCCCATCCAGCTCCATGCCTATGGTCTGGGAAAGTAGCAGAGGCCCAAAGCCACTGGCTCCTAGCTTTGGATTAGCTCAGCTCTGTAGCATCAGCCAGTTTGGACATTTGGGGAGTGAGCCAGTGTATGGAAGATCTTTCCCTCTCTCCTCTCTATAAATCTACCATTCCAATTAAAATAAATCTTGAAACAGAAATCTTTATTTTATTTGAAAGTTAGATAAAAAGAGGATATCTTTCATCCAATCATTTGGTCTCTAAATGTCAGCAACAGCCAGGATTGGGCCAGGCCAGCACTAAGAGCATGCAATTCAATCAAGGTTTCCCCCATGGGTGACAAGAACTCAAGTACTGAAGTCATTACCACTGCCTCCCAGGATGTGCATTAGCTGGAAGCTGGGTTGGAAACAGAGAAGCTGGGACATGAGCCAGGCAACCCAGCATGGGAAGCAGATATAACAAGCAGCAATTTCACACACTGAACCCAAGCCCTGTTGAGGTGACAACTACCTCAACCCCACCTTAGAGTTCCTGAGAGGAAGGATATCATTGACCTTCCCTGGGCCAAGTGTTTAATCCCTGGAGCTGCCAGTCAGTTAGGAGGAAGTGAAGCTGACCCACAGAGATTGTTGGGGATTCTGAGCCCATGGATGTAGTTCTTGGACCAGTGAAGCCCTTCCCACACCCTGACATTGAAAACTCATGCCACCTCCAGCACATTAGAGACTGCTCTCCTAGACATCCCCACATCTTCCACATGGCCCCTCCCTCCCCAAAGTGAGCCTCTCCACCCAAACTCAGCTGTGGGGACAGATTCAGCACCATCCTTTAAAGTATCCAAAAAAGTCAACCTGAGAAAAACAATACCCACTGGCTTTAGAAAAACTGGACATCACACACACAGGAGTCATTTTTAAGGTGTTCCATGTGTGTGAGTATGTGTGTGTACATGCTTACATATGCACCTGCTACAAAAGCAAAATTCCATAGAAAATTTAAGCATAAATAAAGTGCTAAAGTAATTTACTGTATTGTGAACAAAGTTTTGCAATTGCCACATTTAAATACACACACACACACACACATATATATATTAAATATATACTATATATGTTGGAATATCTTCCAACTCTGTTGCATTTCATATATGCCCACAATGGTCAGAACTACACTAGCACAAGCTGGGAACTGAAAACTACATCCAGGTATCCCAAATCCACAAAGGATCTGAGGAACAAGCTGGCATTTGGAGCCCAAAAATCCAACTATTCCACATGCTGAGGTTCATACAGCCCCTGGATCACACCACATGGATAACAGATTCCTTGATTGTGAGAAGCAATGACAAGAGAAGAGGAGAAGCAGGGGAAGTCTCTAAACCCAGACTGCAGCAGCATGTTTGATTGAGAGAGATTGTGGCAGACCTGGGAGAGCATGGGTGAAGACACTTCTTGTTGTGGGCTAAGGAGTTGATTTACATTCCTTAAGCTGAGCACTCAGGAACCGGGCCTAAGGCAGTAGCACCTAGCCTTTGCAGACTCATTGGCGTCCTATTGTCCTGTTGATGGGCTTGGGGGAAAGAGGAGATAATATGGTAATAAAAAGGCTTGTGGAGAGACGGCTCGGAGAGACGGCTCCCAGCACTTGTAACACCATCATGGTCTCCGTGTGTCGGTGCTTTTCGCTCGGACATTCGCCGTGCCTACTATGCCGGCTCAGCTAGCCGCGACAAATGGCGCCCAACATGGGGCATGGCACAGCACAAAGGACGTCCGAGGGACCCCTGGAACTATGAAGGTAAGGAATTAGGAATTAAGGAATTTTGAATTAAGAATTCAGAATTTAGGAATTCTGCAAGGGCATAACTGATTTAATCCCCAGACCCTCTCCCTGTGCTAGGGCACGAGGGACAATCTGAGGGACCCCTGGAACTCTGGAGGGGCAAATTAATCTCATCCCCAGACCTTCTCCCCATTCAGGGGCACGAGGGACAATCTGAGGGACCCTGGAAATCCGGAGGCAAGTTTAGGATTTAACTCTAGAGGGGCATAATCAATTTCATCCCCAGACCTTCTCCCCGTCTTGGGGCATGAGGGACAATCTGAGGGACCCCGGAAATCTAGAGGCAGGTTTTATAATTTTTGCAGGGGCATAAGTAAAATTTATCATGGGGCAAGAACTCTCTAAAATGCAGGTAATTAAGGGAATCCAAGGTCTGCTCCAGTCACTAGGCACCGACACTAAGCTTAAGGCCTCGCAGAGTTTTTTTGAAACTGTCTGCGATGTATTCCCATGGTTTGCTTTCATTGTAGTCATCTTTTTTCTCTGGCGCTTGCTAAATATTGCTTGGTCATCCCGTCAAGCAGTGGTGGAAGCCCGCCGTAAGAAATTGTCTGTTAAAAGTAGGAGACAGCTACAAACCAGGGTAAATAAGGAGAAGGAACCCCAGACAAGACAAAGTCTGGAGAAAGTGCACGAAGGAGATTCACGGTCCTCTTCTGAGGAGGCTGAGGAGGAAAAGGATGGAAGTGAGTTTGTTGAGGATCCTCCACCTGTAGAGCATGTGCCAAACAAAAGTCCCTCATGGACAGGCACAGAGCTCTCTGCGCCGCCTGAACCATTGGCACCATCATGTCTGAGCACAGTTGTAAAAGGTTTACAGCAGCAACTTCAGCGCCTCTCCCTTCAGTTGAGGCAGGAATAGAGTGGATGCACTGTTGGGGCTTGTGCTAGAACCCCGCTTTCAACTTCTCTTTCAGCTGTGGAACGTGCGGTAAAGCAAGCACAGGAGCAGGGAGACTCTGAGTCAGCTACCCTTGCTAGGCGCTTTACCTTCCCGGTAGTTGAGGTAGAGAATCAGCAGGGGCAGAGAATCAGACAGCACCTGGCACTGTCCTTTAAGGACATAAAGAGTCTGAGGGACGCTGTTGCCACATATGTCCCATCGGTCCCCTTCACCGTTTCCATGATTGAAGCCTTAGCACCTAACAATTTGACTCTGGCCGATTGGAAACAGCTCTGTAAGGCTACTCTGGATGGGGGCAATTTTCTAATGTGGAAATCTGAGTTCTTTGAGCTTTGCCTTGACACAGCACGGCAAAATACCCAGGCAGGCTTTCCTGAGAGAAATCATGATATGTTGACAGGAGAGGGGAATTTTGCTAATGTACAGGATCAGATTAATTATGACCCAGGAGTTTATGCACAGACCGCTGCTGCTGCAGTGAGGGCCTGGAAGTCTTTATCACCAAAGGGCTCGCTACATTTACATCTCTCTAAAATTGTCCAAGGCCCGGACGAGCCTTACCAGGCATTTGTAGATCGCCTACTGGTAACTGCAGATAGGGTATTTGGTGATGCAGATCAAGCCATGCCTTTTGTAAAGCAACTAGCATATGAAAATGCCAACAAATGGTGTCAGGAAGCAATTAGACCTTGGAAGCGTGAGCCCCTTAACACGTATCTTAAACTTTGTAAGGACATTGGGAAAGGACAGATAATGGGTGCAGCCATTGCAGAGGCATTGCGTGGTGGCAAAACCGTGGGCTCAGGAGCTCGCCCAAAAATAGGATGTTTTAAATGTGGCCGGCTAGGGCATATCCGCCGGAACTGCCCACTCCAAGGTTGTGCACAGGCTGCTAATATGGACAGGCAGTCCCCAGGAGTTTGCCCTCGATGCCAACGTGGAAAACATTGGGCAAATGAATGCAGGTCCAAGACAGACATCTCCAGGCAGCCATCTGTGCCGGGAAACGGGAGCAGGGGCCAGCTCCGGGCCCCGCAAGAACCAATGTACGGGGCAGCGATTCAGTTTGTTCCTCAGGGACAAAGGCCATTCATGACCTTGTCCGAGGGAGCCCAGGCAGCGGAAGTTGGGACCTCCATACCACTTCCTACATAGTATTGACACCCCAAATAGGGGTACAGGCTATTCCGACAGGAATTTATGGGCCACTACCCCCTGACACTGTAGGGCTTCTGCTGGGATGTAGCAGCACAGCTTTGAAAGGAGTTCATATTACCCCAGGAGTGATTGATGCAGACTATACAGGAGAAATTAAAGTTTTAGCCAGTGTTCATGCTGGAGTTGCAGTTTTGCCCCAGGGGGCACGAATAGCACAGTTAGTGCTGCTCCCCACAGTGAAGTCAGATAATGCTTGCAGGCTTGGACAGAAGAAAGCAGGGTTTGGTTCCAGTGGTGAAGCCTCTGTTTATTGGGTCGCTGATATGGCAGGCCGCCCTACTTTGGAGTTGAGTATAGAAGGAAAGAAATTTACTGGGCTTCTAGACACTGGTGCCGACACCACTCTTATTTCACAGAAATATTGGCCCCCAGGTTGGCCTGTTACACCCACCATGACCACTCTGCAAGGATTGGGGATTACCCAAAGCCCCCTTGCTAGCTCCAGGCCTCTAGCCTGGAGGGATAAGGAAGGAAATGGTGGCCGTGTTACTCCCTATGTAGTACCAGGTCTGCCAGTTAATTTGTGGGGGAGAGATGTTTTGCAACAAATGGGGGCAGTATTAGTATCTGGTCAGGAATTAGCTATGCAGCAGATGGAGAGGTACGGCTACATTCCTGGAAAAGGTATAGGAAGAAAGCTGCAAGGAATTACTCAACCAATCTCCGTGGAACATAAGAAGGATAAAGAAAGGGCTAGGGAATTTTCCCTAGGGGCCATTGTGATGGCGGCTGAGGTTACTCCACTGAAGATTACATGGAAAAGTTCTCAACCCGTTTTGATTGACCAATGGCCCCTTTCTACAGAAAAAATAGCCGCCGTTAAGGAAATAGTTCAAGAACAGCTGGCTGCTGGACATATTGTCCCTTCCACTTCACCTTGGAATACACCTATTTTTGTGATTAAAAAGAAATCAGGGAAGTGGAGACTTTTACAGGATCTCAGAGCAGTGAATGCTACCATGGAGATAATGGGATCACAGCAGCCAGGATTACCACTGCCTTCTGCCATTCCAAAAGATTTTAATATTGTTGTGATTGATTTAAAGGATTGTTTTTTTTCCATTCCTCTTCATCCAGAAGATTCACCTCGTTTTGCTTTCAGTGTGCCTTCTGTTAATTTGCAGGAACCATTTGAACGTTACCAATGGAAATTTTTACCCCAAGGAATGGCTAATAGTCCTACTATGTGTCAGATTTATGTGGCTGCCGCCTTAAAACCGGTGCGCACCAGCTTTCCCTCTGTTATGATTGTTCATTATATGGATGATATTTTGCTGGCAGCTCTATCTACTCAGGTGTTGCAATCCTGTTTGTGTAAGTTACAGCAAGAGTTAGAAAAAGCAGGATTAGCTATAGCCCCAGATAAAATACAACTTGTTTCTCCATTTAATTATTTGGGATTTCAACTTTTTCAGAATTGTGTTAAGCCCCCCAAAATTTCCATAGCCACAGAAAAGCTGCGAACTCTTAATGATTTTCAGAAATTGTTAGGGGATATATATTGGATGAGACCCAGTTTGAAACTTACTAATGCAGATTTGAAACCTTTGTTTGATATCTTAAAAGGTGACTCCTCTCCAACAACCCCTAGGGTAATGACTATGGAGGGACGTCACGCCCTACGCAAGGTTGAGATAGCTATTGAACAATCCCATTTGACCAGGATTGATTACAGTACCCCACTTTTATTTATTGTTATAGCATCCTCATATACACCGAAGGGGTATTTTATCAGCAGGGACCTATTTTGTGGGAACATTTGCATGTCTCTCCTGCTAAGACAATTGTGCCTTACTATTTGGCCATAGCAGAGTTGATACAAAAGGCCACTGAAAGCAGCCTAAGACATTTTGGGAAGGTCCCAGATACCATTATCGTTCCATACACTCAGAAACAGCTTTTGTGGTTGCAGAATATGGAAGAGACCTGGTCTATACTTTTGAGTACTTTAAATGTTAATTTTGACAACCACTATCCCAAGAACCCCATTGTACAGTTTTTTATTTTGCATCCTGTTGTTTTTCCACTTGTAACCTCTCTTCTACCATTGCCAGAAGCTTTAACTGTTTTCACTGATGGGTCATCAAACGGTCAGGCAGCTTTTGTAGTAGATGGCCAGGTTACCACCATCCCCACATCTTTTGTCTCTGCACAGGTTGTAGAATTGGTGGCCGTTCTTGCTGTCTTTCAAACATTTTCCATGCAGCCCTTTAATTTGTATTCTGATAGTAGATATGTTGCCCATTCCCTTCCTGTGCTGGAGACTGCTGGCCAAATTTCTTCCCACTCCACAGCAGCATCTCTATTTGCTAAAATTCAGGCCTGTATTTGGGCCTGCAAAGATAAATTCTTTGTGACTCATATTCGAGCCCATACAGGTTTACCTGGGCCCTTGACATCAGGAAATGCGGCTGCAGATTCAGCCACCAAATTGGTAGCCTCAGCTCTTGAAGAAGCTCAAAAGGCACATGCTAGATTTCACTTGAATTCTAACACGCTTCGTTTGCGCTTTAGTCTGACTAAAGAACAAGCCAGAACCATCGTGAAGCAATGCTCAGTGTGCCCTCAATTTTTACCTGTTCCTCGTTATGGTGTAAATCCCAGAGGACTGTTGCCCAATCATGTCTGGCAAATGGACGTGACACACATCCCACAATTTGGGACACTAAAGTATGTGCATGTCACTATCGATACTTGTTCTGGATTTATTTTAGCTACTCCTCAGACAGACGAACAAGTCAGACATACTCTAGTCCCTTGCTATGCATGTTTTTCCATCTTGGGAACTCCTAAAGTTATCAAAACTGATAATGGTCCTTGCTATACTAGCAGCAAGTTTCATGATTTTGCTGCCTCCCACCATATACAACTAATTACAGGTATTCCTTATAATCCTCAAGGACAAGGTATTGTGGAACGTGCCAACCGTACTATTAAGGATTACCTTATTAAAACCAAAAAGGGGGAATATAGCACTCCCCGAGATCATTTGAATCTTGTATTATTTATTTTAAATTTTCTAACATTGGATGCTGAAGGACGGTCTGCTGCAGATCGTCATTGGAATCCGTCTCAGAAGCAGAAAGGTTATGTTATGTGGAAGGACCCCTTGACTGGTAAGTGGCTAGGCCCAGATCCTGTCCTCATTTGGGGGGCGAGGATCAGTTTGTGTTTTCCCAGAAAATGAAAATGGTCCGAGGTGGATTCCTGAGAGGCTTGTCCGGCAAGCTTCTGCTGCAGAGTCTTATGAGAGCTCGGATACTGGACAAGATGATGGCATTTGAGTCGGAAGATCGACGGGACAAGCAAGTATATTAGGCTTTTATATTTAACATAAGTATATCAGTATTTTGTCGCTGTTCTTCAGCGTTTTCCCTGACTGATGGCAAAGCCGAAATGTATCGGTGGCTTTGGACTTTGTTCTCTGAGAGGCATGTGGGATGGGGGAGGAAGTATTGAGCCTTGCTATTACCCATCCGTGCTTTGATTTGAAACTCTTTTTGTTTTGTTTATCTTTTCCCCACCTTGTCTTGGATTCACCAGAGCATGTCTGTCCCAGGACAAATGCTTAACAGGTACTTACTTCCCCAACAGACAAGGGTGACATTTGCATTTCTATTCCCCACCTGAAGCCTCAGCCCATTTCTCCAGGCATTGCCAAGGGGGAGGGCTTCAGACTGGCCTCTTTATCATTTGAAAGGGACCTAGGAAGTTGGCCAGTGACACCTTTCTGGCCTTTTGTCCCTAGGCCAGGTACCATGGATACCAGCAATTTTCTTTGTTTTTGGAGAAACAGCTTTGAGAGGAAACTTTGGGTTTTTCTCTCTTGTTTTTCCTCCTGCCACTATGGCAGAGGATTAGTTTCTTCTTTCCTCTGAACCTGAGGACTCGCTCTTGTGAGTGAACCTTAGCTCTTGAATTTGAAGCTTGTGTTTGCTTGTGTTATCCCTATGCTTCTCTCTTAAGTACAGGAGATGCCTCTGAAAGGAATGACACCAAGTTCCAGTACACCCTGACAGCATGCTGGAATGGCAATCGCGATTCTGCTGTTATCCTGCAGCTGCCCTGAATCCCGCCTGTGCCTGTTGGGACTGGCAGAGAGGCCTATGTTGGCCTGATAAGTATAAAAGAGACTTTGGCATAATGGTGTCCATCATAGCCAGTACGTCAACAGCCGCCACCACCAGCTACCGTGGTGACAGTGAACAAGGTTGCAGAACAGACTGCCAGAGTTATGGAACAACAGGACTTTACTGATGAACATGAGCGGGTGGGCATACTGGACTATGCTGGACTATGGGTTGATTTGTTGGAAAAGAAATAGCAAATGCTGTTAGATTTGGTATTGGCCTCCTGTACCCCATCGTATGCCTTTCTGTTGTATTGTATGCATTTCTGTTTTATCATCTGTGCAAGTGCTAATTGTTTTCCTAAGCCTGGGAAATGCTGTCTGCTCATTGCTACTGAGCTAAGTTACTCCTAAGATCATGGCCTCTTGCCTCCCATTGTGCCTTTAATGTATGTTTCACCTGTGAAGTGCTTTGTTTTCCCAAGCCCGGGAATTGCTGTTTGCTCATTGCTACTGAGCTGATATTCACTCCTAGCCTTGGAACAGGGTTACCAGCTTCCCCAAGTATGGTTTGAGCAGCTGCAGCAGACAAGGCGTTGAATGGCAGCCAGTGACGGGTGAGATGGACCGGGCACTGACCAACCTAGGACAGGGTCTCCGTCATGCTACGGAGGTTCCCGATGACGGGTAAGGCTGATAACCTGAGAGTCCACAACCTAAGACAGGCGCATTCAAGTCTGCTTTAATACAGAAGGGGGAATATGTTGTGGGCTAAGGAGTTGATTTACATTCCTTAAGCTGAGCACTCAGGAACCGGGCCTAAGGCAGTAGCACCTAGCCTTTGCAGACTCATTGGCGTCCTATTGTCCTGTTGATGGGTTTGGGGGAAAGAGGAGATAATATGGTAATAAAGAGGCTTGTGGAGAGACGGCTCGGAGAGACGGCTCCCAGCACTTGTAACACCATCATGGTCTCCGTGTGTCGGTGCTTTTCGCTCGGACATTCGCCGTGCCTACTATGCCGGCTCAGCTAGCCGCGACACTTCTGGGAGAATCAAGATGGCAGAATAGGATAAGGACACGTTTAAATGGATGGAAAAACATTTAATCAGGATGAAGCAGAGAGGACATATTTCAGTAAATAGGAAAGGACAGAACAACAGTAGAGGGATACCTGGAGACTGAAAGACACAGGAAAGCAGCGGGCACAGCAGAGTGGTGTTGCAGTGATTGATACTCCAGCACAGAGATCTGAACTCCAGCAGCAGCCAGAACTCCAGCAGCAACCAGGTGGGAAGGGACTTTCACTGGGAGCTTGGGAGGTGAACCCAGACAAAGACCTGTCCGTCCTGCTGGTCCATTTGATTTGACCAGGAGCAGAGACAGAGCAGCAGATCTCGGACGGGCAGTGCAAGAACAGGGTGGATTTCATAGCCCAGTCAGTCCCCTAGAGCTGAAATGGGCGCCATTATGCATAAGGAGGAAAGGGCAAGGGAAAGGACAGAGAATGCGCTGAGCTGGGAGTGAGCTAATTTCTGACTCAGTGAACTGCAATGACGTGGCATTCTACAGGTTCCACCCAGAGCAGGTCTGGGTAGCCCTCAGATCTGATGGCCAGCAGATCAAGAACTAGTGGTGGTGCATTAGGCGCCATTTTGAGCACTGTGGCAATAGCTTTTGGACTGCAGGGAACAACAGTGAACTGCACATGTCCTGAGCTCACGAGAGCTCGCGAGAACTCGCTGATGTCACTGGATTGCACTGGTCCCACAGGAAAATAATACCAACTGTGGCATAGTACGGATCAAAATAGGTCTGTATGGCACCCAGACCAAATGTCCAACAGGTTCCAGCAAGATCAGTGCCACCAACAACCTAATTATGTAGGACACCTGCTTTCTCTCTAATCCTGGGACCTGCTTCAACCAGAAATAGGAGAACGGTTGCAGAGACAACAGTGCAGCCTCAGCACGGTATCACAGGAAGTGAGAGTGGTGAGCCAAGAGCTGGGGATTTGGAGACCATGGTGGAAATCTGATATAAGTACCCAGACCTGGAACTTGCTGGAGGGAGTGGCACAAGTGGCTGCAAGCAAAAAGGTGTGCACCAACTGAAATATGTAAAATTGCACTGTAGACCTGTGGGTGACATAGCTTAGAAACCTGCCCCAAGGAGAAAACTCTGCTAACCAGAAGTACAATGATCAAGAGCAAAAGAGACAAAGGCAGAATGAATATTACCGAAAACTCTCCTGCAAAGGAGCAAAACCCTATGCCAATCTCAGAGTTAACTGAGGAGGACATCGAGAAAATGGGGGACACAGAATTCAGAAAATTCATTTTAAAGCTTCTGATCGGGACCGGCCTTGTAGACAGATATAATGAGAACACAGAGATGCATTCCAGGACAAAAGGTAACCCAAAAATGTAAGCAAGCCTGGAGCTGAGATTAGTCTTATCCAAATAAGTCATAGAGGATTAGAGGGTGCTGGTGGCTGGCTGGGAATGCAGGGCACCTTCAAGTCTCAGAGCATGGCACCACTGGGCTTTGTGTAAATACTGAATTTCTAGGGAAGGCAGACAGGAGTCTTTGTTTCCATTGGAGGGATTAACCCAAGTTTATTGATGTTTAGACATACTGTTTTTAATCAAGATTTCCTTTAGAGCTAATACATCTCTCAGTTTTCTTCATTGGGTGCGGAAAGGAAAGTCAATTTGGGTCTCTGGGTAAACTACTTCTAAATGTTTTGGAAGAAGCTACATGAAGGTTATGTGCAGCACCCAGGACAGTGACCCAAATAGAACCTAAGACATCCCCAGTGTGTTTCTCTGCACTTGGTCCAGTACTAAAACGAATGGGCATATCTAACAGGGCAGAAAGTGTAACTCCCAGAGAATGCCAACTCTTAGTCATCACTGTTACTCGAGACCAAAAGCAGGCTCCTTCTTCACTGATTCTCTCAACTATCCTAGTAGGGTCACTCTCCTTCTGCTTCCTTTATGAAAAAAACTGTGGCTATGGTGTTTTTTGCTTGCTTGTTTGTTTTGTTTTGTATTTAAGATTGAATTATGTATCTGAAAGGCAGAGTGGCAGAGAGGAGAAACAGAGAAAGGACTCCATTTACTGGTGCAAAAGTGCACAATAGGTACAAATTGGCCAGGTGGAACCAGGAACCAGGAATTCCATCTAGGCCTCCCCCATGGGTAGCATGGGATCAAACACTTGTGTCAAATCCTCTACTGCCTTCTTAGCAAGAACCTGGATCAGAAGCACAGCAGCTGGAACTCTAACCTGCACTCCAATATGGGATGCCGGCACCACAAGTGGGTGCCTAACCTCCTGTGCTCCAAGAACAGCCCCTAAAGTTGTTTTAAGAATTGATCATCTGTACTGATGTGGACAGTGAATATATTCATTTCCAATCCAACATTCTTGCCTCCCACGGAGGTAAAAACCCCAAGTAGAATCTAGTACTATGTGTAAATGGGAGCAGAGCTTACTTACATTGAAGGAATAAACTGAACATTTGTGCAGAAGTGTGGGCTACCCCACACAGAGAAATAACCAATGTGAGTGGGCCAAGGGGTTGTGGGTAAGCAGGGAAGAGAAAAAAGCAGAAACAATGCCACAGTGGGAGAAGTCCTCCTCTGGGAAAGAGTGTGGGAAGAGGCCACCAGAGATTGGACACAGGTGGAAGAGTGCTCTCACCCCCACCCTTCCACATCTTTCTATAAGGAAGCAGTGGTTCCCCAAAGACTATACAAATAGGATGGAGTCAGAGCATGTGTCCTGGTCCTGAATGGGACAAACGTGTCCTGGGAAAGTGGGCTTAGCAAACCTGCAGTTAAAAATACAGGATTGACCAGTACAGTTGCCTAGTGGCTAAAGCCATCACCTTGAGTGCGCCCAGATCCCATCTGGGTGCTGGTTCTAATCCTGGTGACCCCACTTCATATCCAGCTTCCTGCTTAAGGCCTGGGAAAGCAGTTGAGGATTGCCCAAAGCCTTGGGACTCTACACTCATGTGGGGGATGCATTAGGGGCTCTGGGTTCCTGGTTTCAGATTGGCACATGCCTTGCTGTTGTGGTCACTTGGGGAATGATTCATCAGATGGAAGATCTTCCTCTCTGTCTCTCCACCTCTCTATCTGCCTTTCCAATATAAGTTAATGAATCTTAAAACAAATGAACAAGCAAACAAAAACACTGGCTTACAGACCTGACACAGTAGCTCAATCTCAAATTTTCCATCCTAAAAGTTCTGGGATCCCATATGGGTGCAGGTTGGTGTCCTGGCTGCTATGCTTGCCATCTATCTCCCTGCGTTTGGCCTGGAAAAGCAGTAGAGAATGGCCCAAACCTTGAGACCCTGCACTTGTGTGCGAGACCCTGAAGAAGCTCATGACTCCTGGCTTTAGATTGGCTGAGCTTCAGCTGTTGCAGCCACTTGGAGAGGGAGCCAGTAGATGGAGGATCGTCTTTCTCCTTCCCTCTTTCAATCTGCCTTTCCAATAAAAATAAATAAATCTTTGAGAGACAGAGAGACAAAGACACAGACAGAAGTGGAAACCATGTGCAGAGTTAAAAGGACAAGATGAGCACTCAAAATTATCAAAAAGCTATTCAAACTCAACTGTGCCCATGCATGGTAAACATGTTGCCCAGGGCCAAGCCTGGTACTCTAGTGGCTAAAGTCGCCACCTTGCATGCACAGTACCTTATATGGGTGATAGTTCATATCCTGGCTGCTCCACTTCTCATTCTAGCTCCCAGGGAATGTGGCCCAGGACAGCTTAAAGGCTTGGGACCCGGCTCCTGTGTGGGAGACCTGGAGGAAGTTCCTGGCTCCTGGATTCAGTTCAGCCCATCTCTGGCCATTGTGGCCACTTGGAGAGTGAACCAGCAGATGAAGGATCTTCTGTCTCTCCTCCTTTCTTTGGATCAGACTATTTAATGGAAGTGAATAAATATTAAAAGAGAGAGAGAGAGAGAAAGAAAAACAAACGAACAAAGGAAGGGGGGAAATAAGGAAAGAGGAAAAGAAGAAAGAAAGGAACAAAGAAAGCAAGCAAGAAAAAATCAAAGAAAGAAAAAAACAAAGGAAGAAAAAGAAAGAAACAGGTATTGCCCAGTGTGGGCTGGGTGAAGGAATTGAAGGAATCAAGTCCTTTCATCAGGTGACCACCTGCTACCACAGGGCCCCTTTGGCAAGCTCTTAGCCTTAATCTCATTTGTAACACCTCAACTCTCAGCTTTATTGTCTTTGTGTGTTTTTTTTAGTTTTTTAAATTTATTTATTATTTTTAATTCATTAATTACATTGTATTATGTGACACAGTTTCATAGGTACTTGGATTCTCTCCACCCCTCCCCAAACCCTCCCACCATGGTGGAGTCCTCCACCTTGTTGCATAACCACAGCTGAAGTTCAGTTGAGATTCCTTCATTGCAAGCATATACCAAACATCGAGTCCAGCATCTTATTGTCCAGTCAAGTTCAACGGTTTCTTAGGTATACCTTCTCTGGTCTGAAGACAGAGCCAGCAGAGTGTCATCCCGATGAATTAAAAGCTCCAACATACCATCAGCAAAAATTTACATCACTATGGAATTAATTGACATAGTAATGAGTAACCAATATGGTAAAAATAAATGCGAGTTCTTAACCACCTTCTGTGACCACCTCATTGACATTTGTTTTTTAATTGGCCAGTAGAGAATTGAGTAAATTGAAGGTGCCTGAAAAAGTGTTTTGATATGCAATGTGGCTATATGGAGCTGTTCAACAGCAGCAGCCCTGTATGTAAGTATAATTTTTGCATTCTGAGGACATTTAAAATCTTCCCTGCTAGACACTGAGGCACTGTCTACCTCCCTCTGGCCAGGTTCCTTGCTTGCAGATTCCGCTAAAGGCAAATAAAACCATACGTGTGCTGAACCTATCTAGAATGCCCCTTGTCATTTCCTAAACAACCCAGTAAAGTGGCTATGTACATACATGGTAGACACACTGGCTTAGGCATAAGAAATGTGGAGATAGTTAAAAACTAGGTAAATTTATAACCATAGACTTGTCTCTCCAAAGTGGGCCCTACTGGGCTGGCATTGTGGCACAGAGAGATTAAGCCATCATCTGCAGTTTCAGAAACACATGTGAGTGGCAGTTTGAGTCCCAGTTGCTCTGCTTCAGGTTCAACTCCCTGCTGATGCACCTGAGAGAGTAGTACAAGGTTGTCCAGGTGCTTGAACCCCTGCACTCACATGGGAAACCCAGGTAGAGTTTCAGATCCCTTGCTTCAGCCTGGCTCCTAGTCCTGATCATTGTGTAATCATCTGGGGCGTGAATCAGTACCTTGGAGGCTCTCTATCTCATTTTGATCCTCTAATGAATAATAGTGAATCTTGGCAGATTCCATGCTGGGTCTATCTCTCTGCTTGGAGCCCTGATTCCAGCCAATGTGTACACATGGTGAGATGTCCCTGGGCCTGCCTAAGCTCCAGAGGCTGCTCCCTTCCTGGTGAGTACACTGAGAGGGAAAATCTGGAGAACAAATCAGGCCCGGGCTCCACTCACCGACAATATTGTTCGGTGGATGGGATTGGGTGGGAGTAACCTTGTGTTCTGGGAGTTGAAAATTCTAGCAGCCTCTTGGCTCCTGTCAGGTTCCAAGAGAGGTCCGTCTCCGTGCTCGGAGCCCTGATTCTAGCCATCATGTACATGCAGTGAGCTGTACCCGGGCCTGCCCCAGCTCCAGTGGCTGCTCCCTTCCTGGTGAATACTATTTGATGTTAATAAATGCATTGTAGTACAACTTTAAAAAATGAGAAATATATATCATGTTTGATATTTTCTTTTGAAGATCTTAGTGAAACAATTATTTTGCATATTTGAGCCATAGTTGTCTTGCTTAGCCATGGTTCTTCTAGGGCTTTTTCGCCCTCTGCTCTTTGGTACCACCCAAGCTGGTTGCTTAGTCCCTCTGATATCACTCTTCTCCTTGCTCCATGTTGCCTTCTCACTTTTCTCACTTGGCCCATTCTGTTGTCCTCCTCTCTTCTCTATTGATTCCTTTTTTTTTTTTTTTTTTGGATTGCCAGATGATCCTTCATTGAGACAGTTTCTCTTCTTAGCTAGCTGGGCACTCCACAGCACCACTATTGATGTCATCTATGATGTTGTGCAGGTGGCGGCCATCCACGTTACAGCTCATTGACTGGGTAGTCCCCAGATTCTCTTTAATGGTTCCAGAAAGTTTTCTGGCTAAGGATCAGTGGCGTATCTGCCGTCGATGTTGACAATTTCATCAAATGTGATGTTCCCACTGTGTTTGATGTTCTTCTGCTTCTTGTGGTCCCTGGATGGCTCCTTGAAGGCCTTGATGATCAGGACAGAGGCCAACAGCACCACTTCAATCTGCTCTTGTCAGATCTGGATGGTCATCTTCACTGTGATCTGTAGGCCCTTCCAGTCCCTGGTGACCTTGGCAATGTCATAACCCAACTTCTTTGGAGACAGACCCAGGGGACCAGTCTTGGGGGCCAGGCGGACGTGGTACCCACCTTGCCACCTGTGTACTGCAGGCACACTAATTTAATTGCATTGGGGTCAAACTTGGGTGGCATGGTGGAGGCACCTGGTGTTGGATGAATCTGGATTCTGGATGAACTAAGAAAGTTGCACTGCGGCCTCCTCTCAGGCAAAAACCAAAAGTACTTATCCTTACACCCACGCACCACTCATTTTCTGCCCTCCCCTGGCTTTACAGCACCCTTTCATTTTCTGCTTATATTACTCAGGGCAGTTCTTTTATTAGTTCATATTTGGAGAAAGAGATCTGCTGCAGCCAATCTGGTTTCTGTCGGCTTTTAGATCAAGTGATTTATGAGCTGAAGTGAAGTGCTTTTAATCTGTCTTCTTGCACTGTGAGTCTGTAAGATGGCTGTTTGGATGGCAGTGCCTGGAAGAGACAGAGGCAGGGACAGGGAAAACTGGAGGGTTTGCTGAACTAATCTTTTAAATGTGCATTGAATCTCATGAAGCCAAAGTTGCGATTTTTCTGGGATTCCAGCAATGAAGCCACTCCCTTCACTCCCCCTTTCTCTCAAATTCTAAGGCATAGCCTACACCCATTGCACTTCTGATTGACTGTACAGCCTCTGACGTCATGCGTAGTCCAGGTCTGTGGGATTGATCCAACCTGACGCACACAGGAAAAGCCTGTGAAACTTCTGTTCTCTGGCCCTGCCATAGCTTCATTGCTGGTTCTGTTCCCAAAAAGACACAGGTGGCTCAGGAGGTGCTGCCCTGTGAGCTCCCTTCCCTGAAGGAGCCTGTGCTGGGCATCCAACTCCTCAAGCTGGAAGCAGTGAGTGTGTATCAGCATCTCCTCAGGCCCCAGGGTGGGAGGGGCACAGTAGAGGGACCTTGGGTTGCTCACTCTGCATCACTGCTTTTGAAGAAAAACCCTTTCATAGTGTCTGGTGACATCAGAGCTACAGCCAGGAGCCCCAGGTTGCACTCAGAAATACAAGGATTGTAAGCTTCTTTCTGGACTCAGGAGATAAGCTTTCTCTGGTCCTTATCTAGTTCCAGCCTTGGCTTCCAGCCCTCTCATACACCGACCATCAGAGTTGCTTGTGAGTCCTCTAATTAGTTCAGATAGACAGAGACTAAAAAAAGTCAGCTAGTTGATAATCCCCCAGCTTGTACCTTACTGATCAGGCTTCACGTTTGGCTTTTCAGATAGACAGAGAGACACTGATATAGAAATTGGAACACCTAGGTAAAAGGTCAACTAACCTATACTTGCTCAGCCTGTAAATATAGGTCAGGCTCCCTATTTGCTTCACCTGGACTTTATTAGGAAGGATGCAGAGTTAAATTCTTCCTCATTCGCTGGGTTGTTGGGGATTTCCCTGCTCACCTGCCTAAAACTTTTCTATTCTTTAATTGCTAAAATGCAAAGTTCTGCAAAACTGTGGCTTAATCACTACATACTGCAAAGTTTAGATTGTGGCTTAAGATTCTACCCCCACCCAAAAAAAAAAAACTTTTTGAATTTATGACTGTTAATGCTAAACAAGATACAACTGCAAAGAAATGTTGATACTAAGTTTGTACTCAGCTGTTATATATGATGGATGTTAAAGTTGATTGTTTCATTGTTCCTGTGCCTCACTGATTTAGGTTAAACTCAAAAACATGTTGTGTTGGGAGGAAAAAAAAGGGTTTATAGCAGCAGGTTGTGTATATATTAAAATTGAGAGATGTCAAGGAAGTAGTTGCAGGATGTGGTTATGAGCTTGCATTTTCTAACTTACTGGTCACTCAATGCCATGTTAATTAATTTCATGATGTTGTTCATGTTGATGTTTCTTCCTGCTGTTGAAGTTGTATAGTGATGTTTGGCCTTGTGGTCAAATGCGGAGTGAATCACCGGATGCAAGATCTTCCTCTATGTCTCTCCTCCTCTCTGTATATCTGACTTTCCAATAAAAGTAAACATAAATCATAAACAAAAATGAAATGATTGATGCACTGTGGTTTTTCTCAGCCTTGGCTACTAGGGAGTAAAACATTGAGAATGGCCCAGGTAAATGTTAGGATAGTGTTTTTGAGAAACTGGGCCCTTTCATTTTGCACACAGAAGTTGGTTTATTCAGAGGATTATTTGTACCAACCAAGAATCTTTCCAAAGATAAAATTCTGGTGGCCTTGAGCACTTACAAATTTGTGAGTGTATTTGTTCCTGATTTCATAAGTTATTTCAGGGAATAAGGGCAGTGGTCCAAGTCTGCTGCTAAAAAGCCTAATAAAAATTGGGTTTGACTAGTTTAAAAAATATTATTTGTGCTCAATATCTGGGACAAGCATCTTTTTAAAATTATTTAATTTTTATTGAAAAATCATATATACAGAGAGGAGGAGGAGAGAAACAGAGGAAGATCTTGTGTTCATTGTTTCACTCCCCAAGTGACTGAAAAGGCCTGGGTTGTGTCAATCCAAACCCAGGAGCTCGGAGCCTCTTCTTGGTCCTCCACATGGGTGCAGGGTACCAAGGCTTTAGGCTCTCTTCAACTGCTTTCCCAGGCCACAGGCAGGGAGTTGAATGGGAAGCAACGTTGCTCAGATTAGAACTGACACCTACAGGGGATCATGGCTTGTGTAAGTGGAGTATTTCAGATGCAAGGATACTGCACTCTGCACCCAGATAATTTCTTAAAGGGGACAAAACTCCAGAAAGAGCTGACACTTGCTCTCCCTTAGCATTAACCTGCACCTGTGTATAGAGATTGAGCCTTGACCCTGAGGCCTCTACTAACTGGAGATGATGAAATAATTGTTTTGTGATAAGTTGTTGGTAATACATTTGTATTAAACAAACATAACACATCTGGTGTTAAAGAAAATCTCAGAGGCCACGATCTTCATTTGGTTTTTTTTTTTTTAATTTTTTTTTATTTCTTTTTTTTTAAATAAAGCAAACATTTATTAAACAATAATAAAAACATTCGATCAGATTACAAAACCTGAGCAAGAAAAACAAACAGCACATGCTTAACTGTAGTTGACATTCAAATAAAATTTACATTCCCAAAATATTATACAGTAATTAGAAAATACCAGCCAAAGTAATATTAGGATACTTTTACGTGCGATCTCAACAAATTTGAACAGAAGCAAATTTTAACAAAGGTAAATTTTACAGTGAAACATAGCAGTAAATTAAGGATCTTAACATGTTTATTTTACTGCTATTTGACACTATGATACAAAAATAAGAGGATTTACTTGACATTTTTAATAAATATCTCATGGGCTGTTGAGTGCCTTACTGGTGAAAAGATTTAACTGGCTAATCTCATCAATCCATTTTATACATTTAGTAAGCATCATCTCTGCCCTACATAACTCTTAATGCAATTCACAGCACACAAATTGTTATCATATTAAATACATAATCAACTCAGACTTCTCAACAACAAGGAAATTAGTAAACCATCAAATGGACTGCTTACCATACACTTTCCTCATAATGTGTTTTTAATGTGTGTTTGCAGTAGAGAGCTAAGATTCTGGAGGAGACACCGCAGGCTATGAGGAGTTCCCAGGTCCACACTCTGACTTTTCTGCCTTCTAAGGATTCTCTCCTTAAGTAGTGTCATCCTCCCCCACCCCCACTCTGCCCTCAATGAGAATGAGCCCCAAGGCCTGGGAACAAGGGTAAACTGCTGAGTTTATATCAGACTTTCCAATGAAGGTAAATAAATCTTGAGAGAGAGAGAGAGAGAGAGAGAGAGAGAGAGAGAGAGAGAGAGAGAGAGAGAGAGAGAGAGAGAGAATAAAATACAGCAGGCAGGGCTTGAGGAGGCATCTGCATGGGAAGTTAATTTCACAAGCAGTGGCAGAATCCACTTTGTCACAGACAGCCCACACCCACTGTTCTTTTGTGATAGCAGTTTTAATATCTTCCTCTCCTTTTTGATGTTATGTACTTGAGCCCATTTTTTTTCATCTAGCAAGAGATTTATTAATTTTGATTTCTTTTCAAATAATGAATGCTTGTTTTATCTTGAGTATTGCTTGGTATACTTTTTAATCATTTTGTCACTAATTTTTAGTTTGAATTTCCTTTTACTTCTCCCAGACTTGGCGTTTTAAATTTCTGTGACTTGGAGATTAGTGCTTAGGTTGCTTATTTGCTTTTTTTACTGTTGTTTAGGTGTTGAACAGCTTAAGTGAAAAGTTTGATTTCTATATTTTTCTGATGATGGTCTGTTCTTTCAAAATCATTTGTTAATAGAAAGTATAGCTGAAAATAAGTGTGTTTTGGTTGTGATAGAATTATGCAATCGAATATTTGTCTTGAATCACAGTAGTTCATTTCTTATGGTTTTTATTAAAATTTAATTTTGATGATGTTTACACAGTTGAGGAGGGTGCATGCACATGTGGACACTGATTATACTAGGAAGGGATGTGAATGCAGGGAAAATGGATGAGACCATTGTTTCCAAATTTTCTTCTTCCTGTGTCTGGGGAATTGGAAAGAAGGAGAGAAGCCACTCTCAGAATCCCCAACACCTCCTAACCCTGGGGATGCTCATCTGATTTTCCAGGGTCCCCAAGATAAGCATGCTCTGAGGTTTCTGTTCAAGTGGATTCATAAAATAGCCTTCCAAGGTCTGTTGGTTGACATAGTCCACTATGAAATCTCCATTTACCCAGATCTTTGCTGTCAATACTTGGCTGGTGTAGCTGTCCAATTTGTTCTGCCCTCCTTCACTTGCTATAATAGAAGTCCTCTGCAGGCTCCAATGGACTGCCATATCCCCTAAGTACATCTCAGCGGTCCACTGCTCCATCTTCATCAACTGCGGAGGCTTAGTTCTGACACATGCACACCAAGGTCAGAGCACAGATCTCACATTTCTACCCGTGGTTGGAGTCCTTGGTACATCAGTTCAGTGGAAGGGATCCCTAATACAATTTAATCTGAGGTGATCCCAGACTTGAGTCTTGTGTGGATTTGGCCAGTACAGGATCCAGCTCAGTCTGTCACCCACATCAGCCTACATACACATTGGTAGTTGCAGTTGCTGGATCAGGTTTGTCTCTAGCCCCAACTCTTATGCAAACCAATAGATTCTGTGGAGGAATCCAGCCATACCCACCCACAATCAGCCCTCATACACCAGTTGAGAACCACATCCCAATCACAGTGACACGCAGTAACCCCTACTAGGCCTGCCGTTCACCATGGTTCCTCTGTGTGTAGTTGTGTGCAGCAGACTGCAACCTGGGCCAGTGTGTCCTGCTGAGTCCCATGAGTTTCAGAGGGTTCCATGGTCATGTTTAGCTCAGCCATTTACAACTCCCAGCTCTTGAGCAAACCTGTGAAAATTGCACAAATATGTCCTCTACAGAATCTGCTCCTACACCTGGTTCTTTTGCTTGCTTTTCAGTATAATGGCCCAGCCTAACTTTATCTCCCATTTCTATGGAAGTAACTGACAGGTAGTTTAACCAGATATTGTCCCTGACAGGGGACCCAGCTCTACCTTTACTGTGCACCAGTGGTTGGTGGTTGTAGTTCATGTTAACCATCCAGCCCAGTCTCCCATGTGGGTGGGTTCTCTGGTCTGACTGAGAATGATCCTCAATTGCACGCTTCAACTTAGTAGATGTTAGCCCCCTCCTTTACCTGCAAGTACAGTGGCTTTGTCAGTAGAAGTCTTTCAGAAGTCATTGTTCACCTGAAACATATTCTTTCAGTGGTCCTGCTTCCCACATATACCCTTACCCCATTCCCTGAGCAATCCACAGTCCCTGCACTTGAAGGTGCCTGGGTTCCACAGCATAGTCTTGTGAAGGCCAGTCTACCAGAGGGTGATGTTCTAGCCTGGAACTCTGCCCACCAAGTAAGTTCCCAAGCTCCTGGCATGTGTACTGGCCTAGGACCTTGCTTCTGGACAAACATAAGATCCAGGGCCACTCAAAATTCTTCAAACGCAGTCCACTAACAGACCATGCCAGCATGCTAGCCTAGGGCTCTCTCCTCCATTCCTCCACACCTTCTGATACCAAGCACATGAGAAAATCTCCAGGACTGCTCTGTCTGCATGGGCATAATACACCACAACAGTGCCATCCCTTGTCACTTGCAAACCTGCACTCCCAGACCCCACAAGTCCAATTCATTAGTTCGAACATTAAGGGTTCCAGGCACCCATCTTATGATTCTAATCATTGAAAATTTAAGAGCAAGATGATAATAGACTTGGTTTCTTCTGAGGTGTCTCTCCCTGGCCAACTCATACCCTCCATCTTTCTGTAACCTCACATTGTATTTTCTTTGTTCTGTGCATTCTTTTCTAAAGGAAACCAGGTTGGTTTGCTGTACAACTTCACTGTCTGGGTATTATTTGCTGCTAATTGTCTTCTTAAAAAAGTATTGGCTAGTCAGATTTACAGAGAGAAGAGAGCAGATGAAAGATCTTTTAGTCACTGGTTCACTCCCCAAATGGTCATAATGGCCAGACACTAGCCAGTCCAATGCCAGGAGCACAGAGGTTCTTCTAGGTCTCTCTTGCAGGGGCAGGGTTCCAAGAACCTGGACCATCCTCTACTGCTTTCCCGGCAACAAGCTGAGAGCTAGAAGCAAAATGGAACAATTGGGACAGTATCCACCACCCACATGGGATGCCAGCTCATGCAAGACAAGGGCTTTAGTGACTAGGATTCCACACCAGACCCAGCTAATTACCTTCTTTAAAATATTGTTTTACTGTAGAGTCACATCGTGGTCTACCCTTAATGATACAAAATGTAGGGAGATGTATTTCTGTCCATAGCAGTTAGAAGGGACCCAGTGGTCTGTCCTGAAGACAACCACCATCTCTGAGGAGCATGTGGTTTTAAATCAGTGTTATAATTGCTCTTAGTTTCATTTCATTTATTTATTTATGTGCATTTGTTGCATTTTTAAGACTTACATTTTTATTGTAAAGTCAGACTTACAGAAAGAAGGAGGACAAGGAGAAAGGTTTTTCATTTGCTGGTTCACTCCTCAAGTAGAAACAGTGGCTGGAGCTGAGCTGATGTGAAACCTGACACAAAGTATCAGTAAACTTCTTCCAGGCCTTATATGTGTGTTAGAGTCCCAAGGCTTTGGGCTATCCTCTAATGCTTTCCTTGGCAACAAGCAGGGAGGTGGAGCAGCTAGAATATGAACCAGTGTCTATTGAGACACTAGAACATGAAAGATGAGGACTCTAGGCACTAGGTTACCATACTAGGACCTCTTAGCTTCATTTTGAATATTAACACTGCATACCCATAGGCACAAAAAAAGAAAATCTCTATATTCATATATATATACCATTATGAAAATGATAGATGGTTGTATGCAGGTAATCATATAGCAATCCACAAAAGAAATGAAGTGGAAAGTGTAATCAAAATCAACATATGTGCTCTCCAGTATTTGTAGTTTCTAGGACACAAGCTGAAATTTGAGAACTTTAGGAATGCAAAACCCATACATTATTGTTCTAATGAACAGTCAGCTTGAGGAATGTTTTCCTATGTTTGTTGACACTTTAAATCACTTTTATTGTCAAGTAGGACTTGGGACTATATCAAACATGGAATGATGCATTTCCAAAAGCATAAACCTAAAACCACTATAGCACAATTTTAGGTAATGTTGCCTGTTTCCTTACATTGTGTACTAAATTTAAATCATTCTTAATTCATCTTAAATCAAAGGTGGTTTTACGCTCTTTGGTGAGCAATTCTACTAGTCAATTTTTCAAATTTGTCCTAGGTTTATTTGTCAAGATGCATTGATATTAGTTTAGTGAACTAGGGGTGGCATTTACAAATAGAAAAATCATTCATATTCTGGTTATAAAATTAACAATGAATTATAGTTTAAATATATCCAAAGCCTCCAGAAACACTGGAAGAAATTAAAGATGAGATCAAAAAATTTATGGAAACCAATGAAAACTCTGACACAACATTCCAAAATTTGTGGGACACTGCCAAAGCAGTGCTACGGGGTAAACTCATCGCAATTGGAGCTCATGTCAAGGCCCAAGAGAGGCGCCAAATACAGGAACTAAGCACACACCTCCAGGAATTGGAAAAGCAGCAGCAGAAGAGCCCCACACACAATAGGAAACAAGAAATCATCAAAACAAGGGAGGAAATTAATCAGATAGAAATAAAAAAAAAATACACAAAATCAATGAATCAAAAAGCTGGTTTTTTGAGAAGATAAACAAGATAGACACCCCACTGGCCCGACTGACAAAGAAAAAACAAGAGAAGGCAAGAATTAACAGCATCAAAGATGAAAAAGGCAACATAACAACAGACACCGCATCCATTAAGGCCATAATTAGAAATTACTACAAAGCACTGTACTCCAACAAATCAGAAGACCACCAAGAAATGGAAAAGTTCTTACACTCACACAACCTGCCAAAACTTAGCCCAGAGGCAACAAACGACCTGAACAAACCCATAACTGAAGCAGAGATTGAATCAGTGATTAAAGACCTCCCAACAAAGAAAAACCCAGGCCCAGACGGCTTCACTCCAGAATTCTACAAAACATTCCGAACAGAACTGACCCCAATCCTCTACAAACTCTTCAAAACAATAGAAAAAGAAGCAACCCTTCCAAACTCATTCTATGAAGCCAACATTACCTTAATCCCAAAACCAGACAGAGAACTAACAGAGAAGGAAAACTACAGACCTATCTCTTTGATGAACATTGATGCTAAGATTCTCAACAAAATCCTAGCCAACAGAATTCAAAAACACAACAGACAGATCATTCATCCAGATCAAGTAGGATTCATCCCTGGAATGCAGGGATGGTTCAACATTCGAAAATCTATAAATGTGATACACCACATCCAAAAACTGAAAAACAAGAATCACATGATAGTATCAATAGATGCAGAAAAAGCTTTTGACAAAATCCAACACCACTTCCTACTAAAAACTCTAACCAAGGCAGGCATAGATGGAAAAATCCACACATAATTAAAGCCATATATGAAAATCCCAACGCCAGCATCATACTGAATGGAGAAAAACTGGAACCCTTCCCACTGAGATCTGGAACAAGACAGGGATGTCCACTTTCTCCACTACTATTCAACATAGTCCTAGAGGTACTCGCTGAGGCAATAAGACAAGAAAAAGAAATCAGAGGAATCCAAATGGGAAACGAAGAAGTTAAACTCTCACTATACGCAGATGATATGATTCTTTATGTAGAAGAGCCAAGAGACTCAATACAGAAACTGCTAGAACTTGTACGAGAGTTTGGTAGAGTGGCAGGGTACAAAATTAATGAACAAAAATCAACAGCTATAGTGTATGCGAACAGCCCCAAGATGGAAGAAGATCTAACCAACAAGATACCATTCAAAATAACAGAGAAAAGTATGAAATATCTGGGAATAAATCTAACCAAAAATGTAGCAGACTTATTTGAAGAAAACTACAAACTACTTAAAAAAGAAATTAAACAAGACCTCAAAAGATGGAGTAACATCCCATGCTCCTGGATAGGTAAAATCAATATCATTAAAATGTCTATACTACCAAAAGCAATATATACATTCAACGCAATTCCAATCAAATTGCCCAAAACATTCTTCACGGAAGTGGAAACAATGATCCAAAGGTTCATCTGGAAGCACAAAAAACCACGGATAGCTAGAACCATCCTGAAGAATAGGAAGTTAGCAGGGGGAATCACAGTACCGGACCTCTGGACATACTATAGGGCAGTGGTTATCAAAACAGCCTGGTACTGGCACAAAGATAGAGAGGAAGAGCAATGTAGCAGAATAGAAACACCAGAAGGGAGCCCAAACAAGTACAGCCAAATAATCTTTGACAAAAAGACAGGCAACAATCCAAGCAAATGGGAAGGTCTGTTCAATAATTGCTGTTGGGACAACTGGTTGATAGCCTGCAGAAACAAAAAGATAGATCCACATCTCTCACCATACACTAAGATCAGATCTAAATGGATAACAGATCTAAACCTACATCTAGAAACCTTCAAACCTTTGGAAGAAAATGTTGGAAATACTCTGCAAGATCTAGGGGTAGGTCCTGACTTCCTAAGACGGACACCAAAAGCAATAGAAATCAAGACCAGAATAAACAAATGGTACCTCATCAAACTAAGAAGCTTCTGTACAGCAAAGGAAACAATCAATAAAGTAAAAAAGCAACCCACAGAATGGGAAAAGATCTTTGCGCATTATATAGGTGATAGAGGGCTAATCTCCAGAATATACAAAGAACTACAAAGCAGCCAAAACACCAAAACAAACAAGCCACTCAAGAAATGGGCATGGGAAATGGGCAGACACTTCACAAAGGAACAAACCCAAATGCCAAATAAACATATGAAAAAATGCTCAAGTTCCCTGGCAATAAGGGAAATCCAAATGAAGACAACAATGAGGTACCACCTAACGCCAGTAAGACTGGCCCACATGAATAAAAGCACCAACAACACTTGTTGGTGTGGTTGCAGGGAAAAGTGAACCCTACTCCACTGCTGGTGGGGCTGCAGGATGGTACAGCCTCTATGGAAATCAGTATGGAGAACATTCAAACTCAAAATCAACATACCATATGATCCAGCAATAGCATTCCTAGGAATATATCCAGAACACTTGTTTTATGAGAAACCAACATGCACTCCTATGTTCATAGCAGCACAATCAGTAATTGCAAAAACATGGAAGCAGCCAAAATGCCCATCAGCAGAGGATTGGCTAAGAAAGCTATGGTTCATCTACTCCATGGAATACTACTCAGTTGTTAAAAAAAAAACAAAATGCAGTTCTTTGTGGCCAAATGGGCCAAACTGGAAACCATAATGCTAAGGGAAATGAGCCAATCCCAAAAGGTTAAATACCACATGTTTGCCTTAATTTAAGATGATATGATGTTATGTATAACATGTTTTGTTATGTATGTTATATGTTGTGTATAAACTAAAATTGAAAGTCAATGAGGTGGTCACAGAAGGTGGTTAAGAACTCGCATTTATTTTTACCATATTGGTTACTCATTACTATGTCAATTAATTCCATAATGATGTAAATTTTTGCTGATGGTATGTTGGAGCTTTTAATTCATCGGGATGACACTCTGCTGGCTCTGTCTTCAGACCAGAGAAGGTATACCTAAGAAACCGTTGAACTTGACTGGACAATAAGATGCTGGACTCGATGTTTGGTATATGCTTGCAATGGGGGAATCTCAACTGAACTTCAACTGTGGTTATGCAACAAGGTGGAGGACTCCACCATGGTGGGAGGGTTTGGGGAGGGCTGGAGAGAATCCAAGTACCTATGAAACTGTGTCACATAATACAATGTAATTAATGAATTAAAAATAATAAATAAATAAATTTAAAAAAAATAAATAAACACATTGTGACAATAAAAAAAAAGATATAGTATCTTAGCTTATCTCTTATTTTGAGATAATTCAACAGACTAGTTTACTGGAGCTGACTGGAAAGGTTAGCTATCAATTAGATAAAGAGCATTTAAAAGGAGATGTTACAAATGTATGTACATTGTAAAACATGGTTTATTTATCAGAGGATCAGACTTTAATCCTATATATCAATGATAAATATTGAGAAAATGCTGAAAATTATGCCATGAGGACTGTGATCAACTGTATTATGCATAGATTTTTGTTTCTCAATCTTTCTTCAAAACAACACATCTTCATGCTTGTGGCCATTTTGCATGCTAATATAAAATCTCGAAGATGGAGAACAAGGGTTCCACTTTTTTCACAATAAAGGTTAACTTTTAGTTTAATTTACAGAACACTGACAGATCCATATATTTTCAGTGAAATGCAAGAAGATATTTACACCATTTGTAAAAATATCAATTCAGAAATTCTGAGTCAAGCAAGCATGCAAAATTCAGAACGTTAAAAAAAAAAAGTGCCAGGCAAGATTGCCCAAATAAACTTCTGAGGTAAAGGTGACTTAAAATGTCCACCAGAAATTCAAGTGAATTGGAGTGGAAAGGGACACCTCAGAGACCAGGAGGCTCATTTCCTCAGTTCACAAATGAAGACAGTGAATAGACGGAAACTGGCGAAGATCACATAGCTAAACTAATCTAATCTAATCTGATCTAATTCCTAGTGGTTTTTGCAACTCCAGAACTCCAAAATCTGTGGAGGTAAATATCCAGGACACAGGAATGCAGTCCACTGAGGTAAGCACAATGTCTCAGCATTGACACCACAGGACAGGCTGTGGTTGTTAGCACAGCACAGCAGCACACTGTACAGGGTTAGATTAGACTGAACGAGCTCATGAAGAAACTTCGATGCTCAGTTTTCACAACACAACCAAGTTTCCATTGAATTTTCTAATTTATCTCAAAATGTGCTAGCTTAAAACAAAGTAGCACTCCTCAGCTTTCTCTCACCATTTTTTGTATATAGTTTAGTATGCTATGTTATATATGTAACTTGTATGTTTTAAACAAAATTCATATTTTGGTGACTCCTAGTGTATTTATCAAATGAAAAGCTCTCTATCAAAATACACTTTTCACTGGAAAAATAAATAAAACAGACAAATGGATCTACACAAAGTAAACAAGAACTTTGGTAGATTTCAGTGTAGTACAGTCCATTAACAAGTTTATTTGCCCTTATTCCCCCAGAGCCGCTCAACTTCCAAGTTCAGAATTTTAAAAATATTTTGAACTGCGATTTTATTATGTTAACATTTTTCATCATTCCACATCATCTTCAGCCAAGCTCTGAGCACTTACAATTCTCTGACTAATTGTTGGGAGCTTCTTCAGCAGCATCTGGAACACTGGTAATGGAAGAGTTTGCTGCAACACTTGTAGTAACTGCTGTGGCTGCCCACGTACAGCAATTGCGTTGGTCAAATGGTCTACACCCTTTTCACATTCACCTTGAGCTAGTAATTCTCCACCAAGATTTCTTTCTTTTTTTTTTTTTTTTTAAGATTTATCATTATTGGAAAGCCGGATATACAGAGAAGAGGAGAGACAGAGAGGAAGATCTTCTATCCGATGTTTCACTCCACAAGTGAGCCGCAATGGGCAGGTGCGCACCAATCCAATGCTGGGAACGAGGAACCTCTTCCAGGTTTCCCACACCGGTGCAGGGACCCAAAGATTTGGGCCATTCTTGACTGCTTTCCCAGGCCACAAGCAGGGAGCTGGATGGAAAGTGGAGCTGCTGGGATTAGAACCAGCGCCCATATGGGATCCCGGGGCGTTGAAGGTGGGGACTTTAGCTGCTAGGCCACGCCGCCGGGCCCGCAAGCTTAATTTCTTCAAGAAAGAACTTCTGAACAGCTTCAGCATCTTTAAGGCCAGGTAACTTGGAAAGCCCAGCTCTCTCCTTGGCAAGCTTGTGTTTTTTCATTCTCACAGCCTGTTCTTGAAGTTGGGGTCACTCCTTCTCTTGCAGTCAAATTAAATGCAGTAGCCCATGAAGAGGGCCCTGCAGACTCGAGCAGCGATGACGCTGTTGCGGCCCACCATCGTCCCTCAGCCGCTGAGCACAATGGCAGCTATTGGCTGTGAGTCCCCAATGCAGACGCGCCGCACAGCATCATCGCCCAGCCAGCCCCGGTGCCCAGGTTCCATATTTACCATGGAATAATGTAACAAAGTAGCCATCAGGGAAATGTAAAGCAAAATCACAATGAAATATCATCTCAACCCTGTTAGAATGGCTATTAATATTTGGTAGAAAGAGTAACAAATGCTGGTGATGTAAAAAATGGGAACTTCCATACAATGTTGATGGGATTATATAACAACTCAGTCACTGTGGGAGACAGTATAAAATTTCTTAGGTGATAAGAAGTAAGCTTGCCCTATGATTCAGCAGACCAACTACTAGTTGTTTGTTGTCAATGCTATGCACACATTGTATGAAAGAGACACCTGTAACCATCTTGTTTGTAGTAGGAATGTTCATAATACCCAAATGTGGAATGAATTGAGGCGTCCATCATTAGATGAGTGATTAATGAAAAGATTGTATGTACACTGAACTGTTACTCAGCTGTGAAAAACAAAATTATGTGGCTTGCATCAAAATGGATGTAACTACAGGTCAAGATGTTAAGTAAAATATCCTAAATGCAGATATACAAATATGACAGTGTATTATGCAGAGGAGCTGAAAGAATCAGAAGGAACAAAAGCAAAAATGGAAGAAACAATGATGTATATCAGTATTGGTGCAAACGTGATCTTGTCTCTTTGATTTATATCTTTGTCAAGCAAATGGTGAAGCATCATATTCTATGATTTTAATGATCTGAGTTTGCAAATTGTGTTACTGAAACGTATCTTTTCATTTCATAATATTTATAGCCTTTTCCTATTAAACTCCAGTCATTTTTGTTTCCTTTTAATCACTTAATGAAAAGTTAAGGTCTTGAGTGCAATGGAAATTTAAAACATGTTCTTTCAAATCTTTAAGAATGTAACAGGGGAAAAACGGAAGCTACAGAAGAAGTATCATTCTTTTGCTAAAATTGTGTGTATCAGCTACATTAATTGTTTTTATATTAAAATCGCTAAATAAGTAACCAGAAAAACAAAGACAAAACACATAAGTGGCTAATGTTAAAGGGCTTCTAAAACATATTTTAAAACATAGGTTTGTTACAATATGGCGTTTGCCTTATATGCATGGTTTCTGTTCAGTTGGAAGGCTGTGACTGGCTGATATCAGCTGCTTGTTATAAGAGTATAGTTCTGTAAGAGGCTGCAGTTTGTTTCCCTACTAAGCTACAGCTCCCTATGTAGCAATTAAAATTTTAGTTTCATTTAAATGTTATTCCATAAATAGGAAAACTGAAAGTAGAAAGGATTTCACTATGTACACACTCAAATGTTTAAAAAGATGATGAGATACATATATATACTTTCAAAAAATAATTATTTATTCTTTTCTACTATAAGCTATAGGAAATATTTATTTACAAGCTTTTTTATTAATTATTTTGCATCATGTGACAGTTTCATAGGCTCTGGGAATCCCCCCACCCCTCCCCATGCCCCTCCCCCCTGGTGGATTCCTCCACCTTGATGCAGTATTACAGTTCAAATTCAATCAAGATTCTTTCCTTGCAAACATATACCAAGCATAGAGTCCAGCTACTTATTGTCCAGATGGGTTGAACAGTTTCTTGGGGAGACCATTTCTGATCCAAAGTTAGAGCTGGTAGAATATCATCCCAGTCAATTAAGAGTCCCAATATAACATCAACAGCAATTTGCAACATTGTGGAATTGACATGGCTTTGAGTAACCAGTATGTTAAAAAAAAACAAAAAAAAAAAACAAGTTCTTAACCACAACCTATGATTAGCTCATTGACATCTCAATTTTAGTTTATCTACAGGACCGGCTGCTATATACCTTAAAATGGCTATAAGGTACCATTCAGCTGTCTCGTGTCTATTTCATTTTAGTGTTTAGCCATTTGTTGCATTGAAGTATAATTTTGCTGATCTTGGCAGATTTTAGGATAATCTAGACTGGCTTGTAACTCTAACAAGACATTTGTCGACATTTAAGGTGCAGAACATTTTTTTTAGGGGGGTGGGTGTGCAGGAAAATCCTCAACACCATGATGAGGAGTGACTAATCTTTGTGTCCCACCCACCAAGGCATGAGCCAATCCATGCCAGCTCTTTCCTGTCAGATTCCAAGCTCTACTTTTTGTTGTTTGTCTATTTATTTTAGGGTTTTTTTTTTAGTTTGTATGATTGTTTGTTTGCTATGAGGGGTTTTTGAAGTGATCCTGATGGTCATTGCGAGGGAGAGTAGGGGTCCAGAGGTGGAGCCAGGCTCGGACCAGAAAAAGCTCTTCTCCCTGGTCCCAAATGACGTTTATTGTTCTTCTGTTTCTGCGGACCGCTCAGGGCTTCTGGTTGTCTTTCCAATGATGTTGGTTTCTGCACGGTAGTGTTTGGACTTCTTCCATCCCCTGCGGAAGCTCCGGTTGGGGGTGGGTGACCTCAGAGTACTCGGCCTCCGAGGGCTTCCAATTCCCTGTGGCCTCCTTGGCAGTTGGGATATAGTCCTTGTTGCTCGTATTAATAGTTTGTGGTGAAGGTCTGGTAGTCTTCATGGTTGGGATCCAAGCTTTCTCCTTACCACCTGCTCCACTCTGAAGTGTCCCCCTGCTCCACGCACATGACCTCCTGTTAAGAGGTTGTCAGGATCGCACCCAATTCCCCCCTCATGCATTGGTATAGCAGTTTTATTGTTGTTTAGTGCCGCTTTGAGTCTGTTGTCTATGAATTACCAGATTTGATCTTGATAGGCTATATTGTACTTTTTCCTCACTCTTTTTATGGTCCTGAAAGACTTCCCTGCACTCCCTCCCCATCACGGATTAACATAGCGTATTGAGGGTAAAGTAGGTTTTACAGTTTTTCGATGTAGATCTTATGTATTCTGACATTAATTGTTGGTTTATAGATTATATCGCATTATCTTATTGCATTGGATACAGGTTGTTAGAGATTGCACTAATATTACAATATACAGGTACTATCTTCCAAGTTGTCATCTTTTCATCTCAGATTAAGGCAAACATGTGGTATTTAACCTTTTGGGATTGATTCATTTAGGAAGATGGATTCCAGTTGGGCCCATTTGGCCACAAAGAACTGCATTTCATTTTTTTTAATAGCTGAGTAGTATTCCATAGAGTAGATGAACCATAGCTTTCTTATCCAGTCTTTTATTGATGGGCATTTTGGTTGCTTCCATGTTTTTGCAATTACTGATTGTGCTGCTATGAACATAGGCGTGCATGTTGGTTTCTTGTGTAGGAGACGTTTTGGATATATTCCTAGGAGTGCTATTGCTGGTTCATATGGTATGTTGATTTTCAGTTGTTTGAATATTCGCCAAACTAATTCCCATACAGGCTGTACAAGTCTGTAGTCCCACCAGCAGTGGAGAAGGTTCCCTTTGCCCCACATCCTCGCCAGCAAGTGTTGGTGGTATTATGTATGTGTGCCATCCTTACTGGAGTTAGGTGGTACCTCATTGTTGTCTTCATTTGGATTTCCCTTATTGCCAGGGAACTTGAGCATTTTTTCATATGCTTGTTTGCCATTTGGGTTTGTTCTTTTGTGAAATGTCTGCCCATTTCCTGTGCCCATTTCTTGAGCAGTTTGTTTGTTTTGGTGTTTTGGTTTCTCTGAAGATCTTTGTATATTCTGGAGATCAGCCCTCTATCTTCTATGTAGTGTGCAAAGATCTTCTCCCATTCTGTAGATTGTTTTTTTTTTTACTTTGTTAATTGTTTCCCTTGCTGTACAGAAGCTTCTTAGTTTGATGAGGTCCCAATTGTTTATTTTGGTCTCGATTTCTACTGCATTTGGAGTCTTTTTTAGGAAGTGAGGGCCTACTCCTAAGTGTTGCAGTGTATTTCCAACATTTTCTTCCAAAAGTTTGAAGGTTTCTGGATATAGGTTTAGGTCTGTTATCCATTTAGATTTGATCTTAGTGTATGGTAAGAGATGTGGGTCTATCTTTTTGTTTCTGCAGGCTATCAACCAGTTGTCCCAACAGCAATTATTGAACAGACCTTCCCATTTGCTTGGATTGTTGCCTGTCTTTTTGTCAAAGATTAATTGACTGTATCTGTGTGAGTTTCCATGTGTTGTTTCTATTCTGTTCCACTGATCTTCCTCTCTATCTTTGTGCCAGTACCAGGCTGTTTTGATAACCACTGCCCTATAGTATGTCCAAAGGTCCGGTACTGTGATTCCCCCTGCTAACTTCCTATTCTTCAGGATGGTTCTGGCTATTCGTGGTTTTTTGTGTTTCTAGATGAATCTGTGTATCATTGTTTCCAGTTCCATGAAGACTGTTTTGGGCAATTTGATTGGGATTGCATTGAATGTATATATTGCTTTTGGTAGTATAGACATTTTGATGATATTAATTTTGCCTATCCAGGAGCATGGGATGTTGTTCCATCTCTTGAGGTCTTGTTCTATTTGTTCTATTTGTTTTTTGAGTGTTTTGTAATTTTCTTCATAAAAGTCTTCTACGATTTTGGTTAAATTTATTCACAGATATTTCATGCTTTTCTCTGTTATTTTGAATGCCAGCTTGTTGGTTAGATCTTCTTCCATCTTGTAGCCGTTTGCATACACTATGGCTGTTGATTTTTGTTCGTTTATCTTGTATCCTGCCACTCTGCCAAATTCTCGTATGAATTCTAGGAGTGTTTGTATTGAGTTTTTTGGTTCTTCTATGTAAAGAATCATGTCGTCTGCGAATAGTGAAAGCTTGACTTCTTCATTTCCAATTTGGATTCCTTTGATTTCTTTTTCTTGTCTTATGGCTTCTGCAAATACCTCTAGGACTATATTGAATAGCAGTGGTGATAGTGGGCAGCCTTGTCTTGTTCCAGATCTCAGTGGGAAGGGATCCAGTTTTTCTCCATTTAGTATGATGCTGGCATTGGGTTTTTCATATATTGCTTTGATTATATTGTCAATTGTTCCTTCTATCCCCACTCTGTTAAGTTTTAAAATATTTCCAATATTTCATTATTTAATGTTTGAATAAGTAAATAGAATTTTATTATTGCTTCAAATGATTTTTGCATATCTCTAGATGTGTAAGGGAAACATTCATAAATTCTTCAAATATTTCCTTATTATCCTGTGTAGTATTAAACTTCTGTCTTCCTTATCTGCCATGTTAGTTGTTTCATGTGTTTATGTGTATCTACAGATTACAGCTTGAACTCATTTTATACTTATTACAGAAAGCAAACTGATACAGAATAATAAAGGAATTATAGCTTCAGATTTGCAAAAATAATACAGACAATATATTTTATTTTGCTTTTTACTCTATGTTGGTTTACGGACGGTAAATTAAGCTGCATTTATAGAGGATGCAAATCAGACACACAGAAGAATTACAACAATCAGCTTACTATTATAGTTCCTGAGTTAGTATTCTGGCTCAGTGATAATTTGGTTATTTATTTTAATTTAGTTGAAGACCTGAGTGGCAGTATCAGGGACAAGCTGAGTGATGTCTTCAGCTGAAGGTGGATTCTGTTTTGTTTCTTTTTTTTTTTTAACATCTATTTTTATTGCATTTCCTTTTTTTTTTAAAACTAATTACATTGCATTATGTGATACATTTTTTTATGCTCTGGGATTCCCCCCGCCCCTCCCAAAGCCCTCCCCCCACGGTGGATTGCTCCACCTTGTTGCATTTCCATAGTTCAAATTCAGTTGACATTCTTTCATTGGAGGTATTTACCAAGCATAAAGTCCAGCATCTTATTGTCCTGCTAAGTTCAATGGTTTCTTGGTGAGACCATCTCTGGTCTGAAGGTAGAGCCGGCAGAGCATCATTCCAATCAATTAAAAGTCCCAACATAATATTTCCAACCATTTACAACATTATGGCATTAATTAACATGGTATTGATTAACCAATATGTTAATAGGAAAATGCAGGTTCTCAACCACAACCTGTGACTTCTTCATAGACATTCCAATTTTGGTTTACATTCAACTGTATTCTATACACCTTAAAATGGGTTAGATTGCTATTCAGCTGTCTCATGCCTATTTTAATTTTAGTCTTTAGCAGTTTATAGCATTGAAGCATGATTTCGCTGAACCTGGCTGTTTTTCAGGTGGTCTAACTCTATAATTCTAACAGGATATATGTCAACAGTTTAGGTGAGCATGTTTAAGATGGGTGTGCAGAGAAATCTTCCATACACCAGTGAGGAGTAACTAATCTTTGTGTCCCACCCAGTGAGGTATTAGTGCATCCCCGCTGACCGTTTCCAGTCTGGTTCTAAGCTTTCCTTGTTGTTCTCTGTCTATCTATACTAGTTTTGTTTGTTTGTTTCAAGGGGTTTCTGGAGCACTCCTGATGGTTACTACGAGAGGGGGTGGGGACCCAAAGTTTGAAGCAGGCAAGGACCAGAGAAAGCTCCTCTCCCTAGTCCCGAAGGAAGTTTACTGTTCTGTTTCTGCGGACTGCTCAGGGATCCTGGTTGTTGTTCCGATGACCTTGGAACCTGCAAGGCAGGATTTGGGCTTCTTCCATCCCATGTGGTATATCCAAATGGGGGTGGTTGACCTCAGAGTTCTTGGTCTCCGAAGGCACTCCATTTCCCCTTGTTCTCTTTGGCAGTAGGGATGTAGTCCTCAGTGCTCCTTGGTGAGTATCTAGGAGTCGCTCCACTTGTTGACAAGCATGTTGTTTCATATGAGTAGGGAGAGGTTGGACCAGATGGGGTCAGGGCAAATTGTAGCACACATGTGTGGGAGGCAGTTTGAGATGTGGGCCATGCCAGTGTAGGTTATCATGCCTCCTGGTTTGCGTGAAAAGTAAGGATGGAGGCAAACTGGGCAGGACTGGACTGCAGAACCCATCAGTGAGCACTGGGGTATGGGCAAGCCAGGCTCAAAACTGGTTTACATGCTTAATCTCCTGGTCACCTTGCCTCATCACTTTGCTTACAGCCAGCTCTGCCCTCTTCTGCTTTTGCACTTAAGACAATTAATAAGCCCTTGTATTGTTAATTGCTTGGTTAACTATATAAAATAAAATTAAAAACTAATGAGTCTCAGCTCTCACTATAACACTATTCCCGATGATGACAGTGAATCAAAGCTTTCACTCTAGTTACTAGAAAATGGAGGAATATAAAATCCAGTCACAGAATGAGTTACTTTGGTTCAGACCTGTGTAAGTTTGCTACCCTGCTCTTTAAGCTTCTGTACAAAATTCTTTGTCAGTTTCCTGCTTTTTGGGTCAGATCGCTAGGCTAGCATGCCCTGCTAGCTAACCTCAGTTCCAGGAATAAATATTGCATGATTTATTCACTCATTGTTCCTATGCCTATCTCCTGTGGCTGTTGAAGGCCACTCATTGTTCCTTTGCCAGCCTTCAGTTGCTATAGCCTACCCATTGTTCACCCATTATTCCCATGGCAGCCTCCTGTGGCTGTCCAACTCACCTGGTTCTCATGGCTGTATAACTCGCAATTTTTTTTTGTTATTTCATTATTTTCACCATTGATGATTTTTGCATATTTGATTAAGTTGCTTAGGGTCAAATACTACATGAAGTTGGGCAAGATCACAGCTTCCACTTTTCTTTCTTTCCTTCCTGTTTCTGGGGAGTAGAGGAGGAAAGAAAGGAGAGAAGCCACACCAAGCCTCCCAAATGCGTCTGTACTCCTGGATGAGGAATGACCACCCAACACCACCCCAGTGTTCCCAATGTGAGGCACACTCTGGGGGTCCTGCTCATGTGGTTTAGATAGTTCAACAGTTCTGAAATACTGTCAATCTCACCACTCCATGAATGACAAAATTTCTCTAGAATCCACTGGTTGACGTAGCCTGCCATAACATCTGTGTTTGCCCAGGAGACTCATTGCCAACACTTGTCTGAGTTAGTTGATCAACTTGTTCTGTCTTCCATCCTCTGTTATGGTACCTAGTGTCCTCTGCACACTCCAATGTACTGCCATATCCTCCATGTGCACCTGGATATGCTGCCTACTGCTCCATCTAAGCTACTGGTTAGGCCCAGTTCTGACATATGATCTCCACGGTCAGCCCATGGGACCAGCAATTCTCTCCATGATTGAGGTATTGAGTCCAGCAACTCAGTTGAGGGGATCCCATGTCTGATTCTTGGTTGTGCATGCTAATACAGAATTCTGCAGTTTGTCACACAAATCACTTTGTGCACATGCTGTTTGATCGTTTGTTGGGTCAGTTCTGCCTCTAGACCTATCTTCTACACAAAACAAGCCCAAGTATCCAGCCCACATATGAACTGGCAGGTGCCACTCTTTGTCTAGCCATGCCTGCCCCAGTCCTGGTTATCATTCTCACCAGTCAGAATGGTGACCCAAGAGGAAGCTGCCCAATGTTTCTCTACCAGGCCCATTCCCACTGCTGGATCTTGCACTCTCCAGGTGGTTCTGAAATTCAGCTTGACAGAGTTTGCCCTCCGATCTCATGTGCCAGCTGATGCTATGGCAAAGCACAACCAACACACCCTCAGTCTGACATATACATGCACCACCAGGAACATTCAACCCAGTCTGAATTTCCCCTGATCCAGCCCACATGCAGGTCAACAATTGCTGTAACTCTGCTTTAGCCTGGTGTAACCCTATCCTAACTCATGCTCTCCAGTTGGGAGTGGTGGTTCAGCAGGGGAACCCTTCACATTCCCCATATGGGCTTCATTCACCCCACCTCCATGGGTTTTACATGTGCCGGTTGGATGTTGTGGCCCAATGTGGCATGGTCCATCTCCCCTCATTATTTGCCAATGTGTGCAATAGCCTGGCAGAGTATGACCAACTCCCAATTCCAGCTCATGCTGGTGGGAGCTACAGACTAGCCAAACTCAGCCAACCCACAGTCCTGGCCTTCATGAGAACTGTCTTGTCTTGTGACCTAACCCGGCCTGACCCAAACTCCATTCTGGTACTTGGATTCACCAGCAGATGATATGAACTGGCCTAGATTGATTCACATCCAAACTTTGCAAATTGTATGACAGTGGTACTATTCCCTGGCCTGGTCTGAGATGCTCACTTTCATGGTTCTTGTGCTCACATGCAGGGAATGTGTCCCAACAGAGGAGTTTCCCAATCTCCTCCATCAGAACCTCCCCCAATGCCAGATCTCTTACTCACCAGTGGGTCCATGGGCCATCCCTACTTAGCCCACCTTCTGTCCTAGTAGGAACAATGGCCTTTCCTGGCTGACCTTCACCAATTCCAGTATTTACTGTTGGATGTTTCAGCTTGGCCAAGACTGGCACACATCCTGACACACTCACACATGTCTCAATGGGGCAGAGACCAAGCCTAGCCCACCCTGCACCTACATTGTTTCTCTCAAGAACCTTGGATGCTGGAGTCTAGCCCAGTCTTGCATGCCCCAGACCCAGTCCACACCCATGCCAAAGGAGCCTGCATCCATATCGAGACTAGACCACAATCCCCACTCCTGCCATTCTGCTCACCAGTGGGAATCACAACACAGCCAGTGCATCCCCTTAACTCCCCAAGCACAACCAAGCCAGTGATCCTGAGTGTTTCAGTGTTTGTTCTGACCCAGCTTAGTGCAGCCCCTCCTCTGTACTGCAACCTGACCTTGATCCATCTGCTTATATGCCTGACTCATATAAACCTGTTGGTATGGCAGCCTAGCCTGGCATGAATTGCACTCCATCCTGTTTTTTGCACTTGGCAGAGGGCTATGGTTTGCTTGGCCCTGTCCCATCTGTCCCCTTCCAAATCCAACTCACACACTTGCAGAGGAATGGAGCTACCTTTCATAGCATGACCAACACCTATGCCTGGACCACGTGCTAGTCAGCAAGATATATGACCCACTAGGATAGTTTCCCTGCTTCCCCGACTTGGGTCACTCCCAGATCCATGTCTCACACATGCTAGCATGTGCTTGGCTTCTACCTGCCATCGTCTGTCCCATCCATCTTGGCCTTTATGTGAGTTTTGTGGCCTATCCCATCCCAAACCCTGTGTCAGGGTTCTCATGCAGGTGCTGTAGCCTGGACCTGCCCCATTTGTTACCAGTCTCATTACTGGTGAACATTGGTGAGTTCCATGGTCATGCCTAGCTCAGCCCTTCACCATCCCAAACTCTCAAGCTAACCAACAGGACTTATAGTTCCATAGGGTTGGGCCCACTTGTCCCCCACAGAATCCACCCCCAGACTTGGTTCTCTTGTGTGCTGCTTGGTGTCATAATCCAGTCTGATGTGACCCATTCCCTGATCTGACATTCATTGTCAGATGCTCAGATATAAGCCTTCCAGACAGGCCCCGAACCATAGCTTGCATGTGTGCTGCCATATGGTGGTCAGCCATGTTCTATGCTAACAAGCTCAACACAGAACTTCCATGTGGGCTGGTGTATCAGTCTTACCCATAAAGTGATTTAGGTCCTCAAAGAGTCCATGGGGAATTGGAGTGCCCTCATAGAAAAAAACTCTGAGATTATCCATTCCCCATTGGATCTCCCACATGGGATTGAAGAAGCCTAGATCCTTCCTCACAGGATCTAATGTCATCAGAACAACAACCAGGAGCCCTGAGTGGTGCTCAGAAACAGAACAGCAAACTTTCTTCAGGACTTGGGAGAGGAGCTTCTCTGGTCATTACTTAGTTCCAATTTTGGAACCCACAAAACAAGCCTCAGCAAATTAAAAAAAAAATGAAATACCATGCATTTTCTCAGACCATTATGGAATGAGGGTAGAGACCAACAAACCAAAAAACTTAGGAAGACTTGCAAACACATGCAGACTGAATAATATGTTGCTAAATGAGCAACAGATTAGAGAAGAAATCAAAGGGGAAATTAAAAAAAAATTCTTGAAACAAATGAAGGTACCAACACAACATATCAAAATTTATGGGACACAATCAAGGCAGTGTTAAGAGGAAAGTTCAACTCAATCAGTGCTTATGCTAAAGGAGCTAGAAAAGCATCAAGTAAATCAGCCAACATTACAGCTGAAGGAACTTAAAAAATAACAGCAAAACAAACCCAAGATTTGCAGGAAAAAGAAATAATCAAAACAGGGGAGGAAATATCCCTGGATCCCTGACACCAGCCACCCGTGTGCACATGGTGAGCTGTCCCTGGGCCTGCATGGGCTCCAGGGGCTGATCCCTTAGGGCTCCCACTGGTTTATGCGAGGGCCTAGTATGTGCTGGGCTGAACCAGGCTGGACTGCAACACCCATTGGTTCCAGTGGAAATGGAAACTGAAAACAGAACCAACCCAGCAATTGCAACCACCAGCTGATTGGGGCGATGGACAGTGCTGGACCCTGCGCTTCCTAGTACATACAAGAATCTGGTCTGGGAACATATCAAAGTTTATTTGGAGATCTCCCAATTGAAATGCTGGGCTCAGAACCCTAACCAAGAAAAGACAGAAGACAGAATAAGTCAATCAACTACCTCAGCTATATGTTGGCAGTGAAATACTGGGCAAATGGAGCTTCTATGATGGACTATGTCAATCAGTGGATTCTTCGACAACCTCATTGTGCTTGGAGTGGTGATATTGGCATCAATTCATAACTGGTGAACTAACAAAGTCACTTGAGCAAGAATCTCAGAGCAAGCCCCACATCTGGAACCTGGGTTGGGTGGGAAACTGGGCGGGGCTTCTCCCCCAATATCCCTCTTTACCTCAGACACATGAAGGAAAAATATGGAAGTAATAGTCTTACCCACTTTCTTATACTCCTTGAACCTTTTTACCCTAATTAACTATGTAAATATTGTCACAAATATAATAAAAAATAAAGAAAAAAACAAAATAAGGGAGGAAATAAAACAAATAGAGATCAAAAGAAGTATATATTAGTGAATCAAAGAGCTGATTCTTCAAGAAAATTAACAAAATCAACTCCTCACCTGTCAAAAAAGGGAATGAGATGTTATTCATCAGTAACATCTGAGACAAGAAAGAAAATATATAAAAACAGATACCTCATACATACAGAGAATTATTATTACAAGCAAGAATATGTGAATAAATCAGAAGACCTAAAAATGATGAACAGATTTTTGGATATGTACAATCCACAAAAATTGAATCAAGAAGCAATTAGCAATCTAAATATACATATAACATGGACTGAGGTTGAATCAATATTAAAGCCCTCCCAACCAAGAAAAGTCCTGGACCAGAAGGCTTCACTGCTCAATTCTAGCTAACATTTCAGGAACTTACCCCAATCCTCCACAAGATTTTTCAAACAATAAAAAATGGAATTTCTCCCAAACTTTTTTCATGAAGCCATTAATACCAAAGAAATACAGAGTTAGAACAGAAGGAAAACTACAAAATGACATCCTTGATAAAAATGGATACAAAGAGCCTCAACAAAAATACTAACCAACAGTATTCCGCTGGCACATCAGACAGATCATTCACTTGGACCAGGTGGAATTCATCCTAAGCATTCAGGAATGATCCAACAGCCACAAATCAATAAATGTGATGCACCACATCAGCAAATTGAAAAATAAAAGCATGTGATCATCTCAATAGATGCAGAGAAAGCATCTGATAAAATCCTACACCACTTCATGCTGAAAGCCCTAAGCAAGATAGTCACAGAAGGAGCATTCTATAACACAATCAAAGCAATTTATAAAAAATCCTATGCCAGCATCATACTAAATCAAGACAGACTGGAAGACACTCAACTAAAATCTGGAACTAGACAGGGATGTCCACTGTCACCACTACTCTTTAATATAGTATTGGAAGTACTTGCCAGAGCTATTAAGCAAGAAAAAAGAACTGAGGAACTGAAATTATCTTTATTTGCAGATAACATGATTCTCTACATAGGGGAACCAAACACTCAGTCAAGATAGTGCTGGAACTCATAAAAGACTTTGCAGGGTAGCAGGATACAAAATTAATGAACACAACTTGATGGCCCTAGTGTGCACAAATAATTTCATGGATGAGAAAGAATTTGTATGTACAGTTCCCTTTAAAACATCAAAGATGAATCTAAATATTGAAGAATTAAGCAAACCAAATATGTGGAACACCTCTATGATGAAACATTCAACATTTAAAACATTAAAAAAGGAGATAAAAGAAGATATTGAAAAATGGAGAAACATATTCTGTTCCTTCATTGAAACAGTCAACAGCATCAAAATGACCATATTACCAAATGCAATAAACACCTTCAACACAATCCCAATCAAAATTCCAACAACATTCTTTTCAGAAATAGAAAAGAAAATACAAACTTTCATCTGGAAATGCAGGAGACCATGAATAGCCAAATCTGATCTGAAGAATAAAAATCAAGCTGGAGGAATCACAATTCCAGAACTCAAGATATACTACAGAGCAGTGGTCATCAAAGCAGTCTGGTCCTGGTACAGAAATAAAGATCAATGGAACAGAATAGAAACACTAGAAGGAAGCCCACACATATATAGACAACTAATCTTTGACAAGAAAACTGAAACACTCTAGGGAAAAAGACTGGTCTATTGAAAGAATGTTTTTCCTAGTCCTGGCTAAGCTGCAATGTTTATCAGCTCATACAAGGCCAAGATGGAAGGGCTTATTATGCTGGTCACTGGCCAAACACCCACTGGCATGTATGAGATCTGGGTCTGAGTGGGTCAAGTGGAGGGAACTCCATACTGGGTTGCAACTCTCACTGATGATCAGATGATCCAGGCCTGAGAGTCAGGCAAGCTGACCAAAGCAGCTCCAACACCTGGCTAATGTGTGTGTTGGTTATGGAAGGGGGCAGACCAGGAAGGTCTGAGCAAACCTTAGCTCACCAGTAAACACAGAATTCAGGCTGAAGAACAGCGCATGCTGAGCTAGGCTCATATACCTACTGATCTTCATGAGCCAGGGATGCTAGGCCACAGCATCTAATGCAAAGAACAAGACAGGTGAGGGGCTATGCCAAGCTGAGTCAGAGCAACCATTGACATGTGCACAATCTATGGCTGGGAATAGACCTGGTTGGGGAGTTAAGAAGACACCTTCACTGTGTTGGGGTTTTACTGGTGAATGTGTGGGCCTGATTGGGGGCTGAATTCTGGTCTGGATATGGCTGCAGTCTCCCTTCGCACAATTGTGGACTGGAGCTGGGTGCATCAAGCTGGGATACACTCCAGCACCATCTGGTGTTCTGAAAGATGAGGATATGTGTAAGATGGACTATCCTAGGTCTCTGCCCCTACTGAACCATGGGTGACTTCTGTCTGGGTATGGTTGAGACGTGTCTGGGCTGAAACTTGCAAGAGTAAGAATTGGAATGGTTTGAAAGTCAGTTAGGAAAGGCCACTGTTCCTGCCAGGACAGGAAGTGGATTAACTAGGATTGACCCATGAACCATCAGTATGTGTGAGATCTGTCTTTGGGAGAGGTTTTGATGGAGGAGCTTGAGAAACTCCTCTGTCAGGACACATCCATGCAGATGAGCACAAGAACTATGATATGGTACAGCCAGACCAAGCCAGGGAAAGGTACTCAACAGCATACATTTGACATAGGTCAGGGGTGGAAGAGGCTGAACTAGTTCACTTCACCTGCTGGTTGTTTCTGCCCACTGGGCCGAAAGGATCTGGGCAAAGGATCTGGGGTTGAGGCACTGACACGGAGACCAGGAATGTTGGAAATGTCTCCCTCCAGCCTCTTTCGAGGCCTGCTTCTATTGCCTCAACTCTTGACCTTTCACTTAGTTCTTGCTTACGCTTTGCCCCACACCCTCATTAGCAGAATATTGGATACAGCTGAGTTCAATTAGACCAGGTGCTTTCAGCCCCAAGCCCATTCCCTGTAATGCTCAGCTTAACCAGTGCTAACCAACTCCTTAGCCCACAACAGGTCCCCCTTTTCTTTGTTTTAAAGCAGACTTGAATGAGCCTGTCTTAGGTAGTGGACTCGCAGGTTATCAGCCTTACCCGTCATCGGGAATCTCCATAGCATGACGAACCCCCTGTCTTAGGTTGGTCAGTGCCAGGTCCATCTTACCCTTCACTGGCTGCCATTCAATGTGTTGCCTGCTACAGATGCACAAACCATACTTGGGGAGGCTGGTAACCCTGTTCCATGGCTAGGAGTGTTTTTAGCTCGGTAGCAATGAGCAGACAGCAGTTCCCAGGCTTGGGGAAACATAGCACTACATAGGTGAAACATACATAAAGCATATGATGGGGAACAAGAGAACCTGACCATAGGAGTATCTTTAGCTTGGTAGCAACTAGCAGACAGCAGTTCCAGGGCTTGGGAAACATTTTGCACTTGCATAGATGATACACACAAAAAGGCATACGATGGGGTACAAGATGCCTAGACCAAATCTCACAGCATCTGCTGTTCCTTTGCCAACAAATCAACCTGCAGCTACAATGCAGGCATGCCCACCCACTCATGTTCATCAGTAAAGTCCTGTTGTTCTACAACTCTGGCAGTCTGTTCCGCGACCTTGTTCACTGTCACCACAGTAGCTAGTGGCTGCGGCTGCTGATGTACTGGCTATGATGGTCGCCGTTATGCCAAAGTCTCTTTTTCCTTTAACATGCCAACAAAGGCCTCTCCATCAGTCCCAACAGTCACAGGCAGGATTCAGGGCAGCTGCAGGATAACAGCAGAATTGCAATTGCCATTCCAGCATGCTGTCAGGGTGTACTGGAACTTGGTGTCATTCACTTCAGAGGCGTTTTTTGCTTGTCCCGTCGATCTTCCGATTGAAATGCCATCATCTTGGCCAGTACCCGAGCTTTCACAAGACTCAGCAGCAGGAGCTTGCCAGACAAGCCTCTCAGGAATCCACCTGGGACCATTTTCATCCTTTCCATCCTTTTCCCCTTCATCCTTCTCAGAAGAGGACTGCGAATCTTCTTTGCGCACTTTCTCCCGACTTTGTCTGGTTTGGGGTTCCTTCTCCTTTTTTACCCTGGTTTGCAGCTCTCTCCTCCTTCTAATGGACCATTTTTTATGGCGGGGTTGCCCCATTGCTTGAGGGGATAGCAAAGCACCTTTTGCCAAGCACCAGAGAAGGAAGGTGACTACAATGAGAGCAAACCATGGGAATACATCGCAGACAGTTTCAAAGAAACTCTGTGAGGCCTTAAGCTTAGTGTCGGTGCCTTGTGACTGGAGCAGATCTTTGATTCCTTTAATTACCTGCACTTTAGCGAGTTCTTGCCCCATGATAAATTTGACTTATGCCCCTGCAAAATTTTCTAAACCTGCCTCTAGATTTCCGGGGTCCCTCAGATTGTACTTCGTGCCCCTAAACGGGGAGAAGGTCTGGGGATGAGATTAATTATGCTCCTCCAGAGTTAAATCCTAAACTTGCCTCTGGATTTCTGGGGTCCCTCAGATTGTCCCTCATGCCCCAGAACAGGGAGAAGGCCTAGTGATAAAATTAATTATGCCCCTCTAGGGTTAAACCTGCCTCTGGATTTCCAGGGTCCCTCAGATTGTCCCTCATGCCCTAGCACAGGGAGAGTGTCTGGGGATGAAATCAGTTATGCCCCTGCAAAATTCCTAAATTATAAACTTACCTACATAGTTCCAGGGGTCCCTCAGATGTCCTTCGTGCTGTGGCCCGCATTAGGCGCCATTTGTTTAGGCCTGCTGGGCTGGTAACATGGCACGAAGAAGGAGGTAAGTTTAGGAATTTAGGAATTTTGCAGGGGCATAACTGATTTCAGCCCCAAGCCCATTCCCTGTAGTGCTCAGCTTAACCAGTGCTAACCAACTCCTTAGCCCACAACAGCTGGTGAATCTGAGCACCAGAACAAAGTGTGGGTCTGACCAGTTATGGTCACAACACGTACCAGTATACATTTCAACTGGGATAGGGTGCCTGTTGGCTGGGCTAGCCTGTAACCCCCATCAGGATCAGCTGGAATTGGGGGTGGGCTGGGCTGGGCCAGGCTGCTCAACCACTGGAAAATTCTGAGGCAAGGCAGGCAATGCAAGACTGGACTGCAGCACCCAATGAGCACACATGTGAACCAGAGGGGAGGTGGCAAATTTGGAAGGGGTGAATGTGGAGGCTCCCCTGCTAGAACAACACTCCCATCGGAGAGTAGATTTGGAATGGAAGCAGGCCAGACCGGGCAGGGACACAACACCTGTAGGCTTCATAAAAGCCAGATTAGGGAAAAGCTAGGCTTGACTGACTGTTCCTACTGCTGCAAGCATAAATCATAGTGGGTGAGGGTTGGTTGGGCTTTGCTGCAGCATCAGCAGGTGGGTGCTGACAATGGGTGCTAATTCAGTCAAGTTAAATTGCAGAACCACCTGGAGAGTGCAAGATTCAGGAGTGGGAGTGAGACCATTAGAAAAGCAATGAGCACTTCCCTCTGGGTTATCACTCCCACTGGAGAGCATGAAAACCAGGACTGGGGCAGACATGGCTAGACAGAGCAGCATCCACTAGCATCGGTGTGGGCTGGATAATGGGGCTGGTTGTTTTGAACTATGCTTCAATGCTCATTGGTATGTATGAGAGCTGAATGGGATGTGACACAGACTGGACCAGGCTGTTGAACTGGCAAGCATGGGAACCAGGTAGGGGCCTGGTGGGGGCTATTGCAGGGGCTCAGACCAGGCTGCAGCTCCCACAAGTTTGTGTGAGGGTTGAGTGTAAGGTGGGAAGCATTGGCCTGGACTGCAATGCACCTCAGTTCACGTGGAAGACAGGGCTGGAAACAGAACTGCCTCAGCAATTGCAACCAGCATATGTATAAGCTGATTGTGGTGACAGAGTGTGACAAACCCTGTACAGGCAAGCACACACAAGAATCAGGTCTGGGATCACTTCTGAAAGATTCTTTGGGGATCCCTTCAACTGAATGCTGATCTCAGAACCCCAACCATGAAGAGAAGTGCAGGTTCCATGGTCTGACCATGGAGTTCAAGAGTCAAAGTTGAGCCTCTTCTCAGATGCTTAAAGCAGGGAACAACATATCCAAATGCATATGGGGTATCTGGCAGTCCATCAGAATCTGCATAGGACACCTGGGACAATAACAGTGGACAGACAACAGAACAGATCAATCAACTAACCCAGTCATGTCTTTGCAGTGAAAATCCGGATAAATGGAGACTCAAATTTGAACTATGTCCACCAGTGAATTCTCGAGAAATTTCATTGTGCTTGGAATGGTGATGAGATTGGCATCGATTCTCAACTTGTCACGTGGGGAGTGAATCATCGCATGGAGGATCTTTCTGTCTCTCCTCTTCTCTGTGTATCTGACTTTGCAATAAAAATAAAATTGAAAAAGAATTCTGCATTTTCATTTTTGATGAAGTGTACATAGTTGATCATGGTGCAAGGATTCAAGGGTTAGGGAAGAAGTGGGTATGATTATTGTTTCCAAATTTTCAATTTTTTCTTCCTGGAAAAATCCTTTTTAAATTTTACTTATACTAAACCTGTGTTTATTATAATTTATAAATTATATAGCATATGCACACATTTGTTATTGAAATACAAATAAATGAGATTATTACATTTGTATTTGTTGAAAATCGATGATGGGCCTGGCATGATAATGTAGTGGTGTGTCCTCATCTTGCACACACTGGGATCTCATGTGGTCACTTTTTAATTATTATTATTATTTTTTTTATTTTTACAATTTTGTATAGGCTAGGATTCCCCCCCAAGCTCCCACCTCCCATCAGATTCTTCCTATATTGTTACAACAGTATAGTCCTTCATAAAAAAATCATAATTCCAACAGTCTCTTATTTAAGTGTACCGCAACATTGTTGGTACAAGCAATGTGGGAAAATCCAGCATCCCATTGTCTACACATGTCCAACTGTTTCATTGGGAATCCATCTTTCATCTGGCTGCAGGCATGCATGTTCCATTAAAATTCTTTTTAAATTTATTGTTTTTTTTTTTTTTATGATTCTTACATAGTTGATCAAGGGCTGCAGGAAACTGTGTCAGATATCTATTTCACAATCTACTTTTTTCCCTGTAATTAAGGAGAAAGAGGGAAGCTACATCCAGCCTCCCAAACGCCTCTGCTCCCTGGGATGGAAGACAGCCACCCAACAGTAACCCAGGGTCCACAATGTGGGGCATGCTCATCAAATTTCAATAGTTAAACAGTCCAGATTATTTCCACTCCAAGCATGATGAAATCTCAACAGAATCCACTGGTAGATATAGTCTACCTTAAAATCTCCATTGGCCCAGTTATTCACTGCTAACACTTGGTTGGGATAGTTGATCGGTTTATTCTGCCCTCTTTAATCTGTTCTGGTACTAGGTGTCCCCTGAGGCTTCCAACACATTGCCATTTCTTCCATGTGCTACTAGATACATTGTACACTGCTCTAAGGCACTGAGGAGGCCCAGCTCAAAAATGCACTCCATGGTCAGATCATGTAACCTGGAGTTCTCTCCATGGTTGAGATTTTGAGTTCAGTGATTTAGTTGGGGGGTGGGGATCCCATAAAAATTTCATCTGAGGTGACTCCAGACCTGATTCTTGTGTTTGCTTGCCAAATCTTGCAAAATTTGTCTCCCCAGTCAGCTTCTGAATATGCTGGTGGTTGCAACTGTTGAATCAGTTCTGTCTCCAGTCCTGTCTTTTACACATAATCTTGGGTGTTGCTGTCCAGCCCAATCCTGCCCACCAGACACTTGGCCTTCACACACACCAGTGAGAGTTGCAGCCAAGTAAGAGCAACCCACAATTACACGCACCAGTCCCTCCCCTTGCCCTGGTTCCCATGCGTGGCAGTATGGACAACAAAATGGTCTAGTCTGTCAACATCCCATTCTGCTCTCACACATTCCAATGGGCATTCTAGCCTAGTTCAAACAAACCAGCTTCACCCATTATCTAGCCCTCACACCTTCAAACAGGTGCCACTCTGTCTAGTCATACCTGCCCAAAGCATGATTCTCATGCTTATTATTTGGAGAGGCATAAGGAGAGAGACCTATTGTTTCCCTACTAAGCCCACATCAACTCTTGGATCTTGAACTCTCCAGGTGCTTCTACAGTTTAATTTGACAGAATTTGCCTCCCATGCCTTCATCTGCCAGCTGAAGCTACGGCAAAGCCCAACCAAAACACACCCACTGTGACTTATCCATGAATCATTCGGGACAGTCAACCAAGACTGGCTTTCTTCTGATTCAGCCTATATGAGATTAACAGGTGTTGTAGTCCTAACCAACCTAGACAGTGCCCAGCCCAATTCATGCTCTCCAGTGTGAGTGGTGGTCCAGGAGGTAAGCCCTCCAAAGAAACCCTACTGGCTTCACCTCTCCCCCCAAATGGCTCACTTGTGTGCAGGTTGGGTGCTGTGGGCCTGTCCGTCATGGCCTGCATGACCTCGGCATTTGTCAGTGGGTGTCATAGCCTGGCTGTGCCTAGCCAACCTACAATTTCAGCTTGCATTAGAGGGGGCAACATTCTAGCCCTGCCTAGATGGCCCAAAGTCCTAGCCCTCATTTGACCTGATTTGTCTTGGGACCCAGGACACTCTGCTGTGGTACTCAGATTCCCCAGTGGGTGAAGTGAACAGGCCCAGGCTTATTCATCACTGACCTGTGCCAAATGTATGTTGCTGGGTACCATTATGTGGCCTGGTCTGGGCTGCTCCCTATCATGGTTCTCAAGCTATACAAAATTGTACCACATAATTCCAAAGCTCAAAATAAATAAATAAATAAATAGATATTTATTTATTATATTTATTATATATATAACTAATAAGCTATAATTTGTGTTTATCTTTGCTGGTTAGATGTTTTCAGCAGACAAAAAATAAATGGGTTTTGTTATTTTAGTCCAGTCTACTTATCTATGATGTTTGGTTGATGAGTTCAATCCTTCTACATTCAGGGTTAATATGAATAGGTGGCAATTTTTTTTTAAGATGCATTTATTTGGGCCTGGCGGTGTGGCCTAGCAGCTAAAGTCCTCATCTTGAATGCTCCGGGATCCCATATGGGTGCCGGTTCTAGTCCCAGCAGCTCCACTTCCCATCCAGCTCTCTGCTTGTGGCCTGGGAAAGCAGTCAAGGATGGCCCAAAGCTTTGGGACACTGCACCCGCGTGGGAGACCCAGAAGAAGTTACTGGTTCCTGGCATCAGATCGGCGTGCACCGACCCATTGCGGCTGACTTGGGGAGTGAAACATCGGATGGGAGATCTTCCTCTCTGTCTCTCCTCCTCTGTGTATATCCGGCTTTCCAATAATAACAATAAAATCTTAAAAAAAAAAAAGCTTTATTTATTTTATTACAAAGTCAGATATACAGAGAACTGGGCCTCCTCATCTGCTGAATGAACATGATCAGATGCACATAGGGGATATGGCAGTCTGTTGGGCCCTGCAGATGAAGGAGGGTAGAAAAGATTGGACAACTACCCCAGGTAAGCGTTGACACTAAAGATCTGGCTGAATGGAAACTAGTTGGAATGTCAACCAATGGACCGTGGAAGGATTTCCTATGAAAATCACTTGAACAGAACTCGCAGAGCATGCTCCACATCAGGGACCCTGGAAATAAGATGGCCATTCCACAACCCAAGGTTCTATTGTGGGGATTCTGGGAGTGGCTTTTCTCCTTCTCTCCACAATCCCCCAGACACAAAAAGAAGAAAATTTGGAAACAATGGTCTCATCCACCTTCCCCTAACTTTCGATCCTTCCTAGCTTAATCAGTATCCACATGTGTATGCATGCTCCCTTCTCAAATGTGTAAACAGCATCAAAATAAAATTTAAAGAAAGAACCATAAGCAATTAAAAACTGCAATTCAATACACACATTCTGCAGCATATTTTTATGGCAACCAAAGCACACTCTTATTTCTAACTATACTTCCTATTGCCAATGAGAAAGAACTAACCATGATCAGAGAAATATAGAAATCAAAAGTTTTCACTTTGCATGGTCAACACCTGAACAATAACAACTAAAATGTCAAGTACCATCCTAAGCACTGATCTCCAACTCTCCGAAAAATAAGAAGCCAAGTCTAGGAGTAGAAACAGGAAATTCAAAATACAGATTAATGAAGAAATGAATAAAAATTGTATTCAGCAATACTGAAGATAAAGGAAACATTTACTGTTCTTAAAAGGAAAACAAAATCAATAAACCTTTTACTAGGTTAATCAAAAAGTAAGCTCCAGTATATAACATCAAAAAGAAGAGGAACATATTACAGTTGGTATCACAGTAGAGGAGTGGATCAGGGCTGTCTGGACAAAGTGGGTTCTGTCACTACTTGTAAGATGAAAGAGCTGCTGCATTTTTTTCTTTCTTTTTTTTTTAATAAACATTACTTTTATTGGAAAGCATGATATATATAAAAAAAAAAAAAAAAAAAAGCAGGCGAGACCAAGAGGATGATCTTCCATCTGCTAATTCATTCCCCAAGTGGCCACAAAGGCTGGACCAAGCTGAGCAGATTTGAAGCCAGGAACCCAGAGCTTCTTCCGGGTCTCCCACACGTGCGAGGCCCCATGTGTTTGGGCCATCCTCCACTGCTTTCCAATGCCATAGTCAGGGAGCTGGATGCGAAGTAGGGCTGCCAGGATTAGAACCAGCACCGATACAGAATCCCAGCCTGTGCAAAGCATGGACTTTACCCACTAGGTTATTGTGCCAGGCCCAGCTGCTTTATTTCTGATCCAGCTCCATGCCAGTGCATGTGGGAATGCAGAGGATGTCCCAAGTGCTTGATTCCCTGTACTGACATGGGAGAAGTGGGAAGAAGCTTCAACCTGGTCCTGTTTTAACCATTGTGATAAAGCAGAAGGAAGATCTCTTACTCTCCCTCTTTCTATATAGTTCTGCCTTGCATATCAATAAAATAATTTTTTAAAACATTTTTTTTCACTGCAAAGTCAGATATACAGAGAAGACACAGAAAGGAAATCTTTTGTCCAATGATTCACTACCCAAGTGGACACAACAGCAAGTGATGAGCCAATCCAAAGCCAGGAGTCAGGAACTTCTTCCAGATCACCCATGAAGGTTCAGGGTCCCAAGGCTTTGTGCCATCCTCAACTGCATCCCCAGGACAAAAGCAGGGAGCTGGATGGGACATTGGGCCGACAGGATTAGAACTGGTGCCCATGTGGAATTCCAGTGTGTTCAATGTGAGAACTTTAGCTGCGAGACTCCAGTATCAGGCCTGATAAAATAATTCTTTACTGGAAAAAATGAAAATCCAATGGATCATTAAGGACTATCAACAGTATTTATGAACAAATAAATTTATGAACAAATGAACAAATATAAACAAATAAGGCGGCTAAAGTCCTCGCCTTGAAGGCCCCGGGATCTCATATGGGCGCTGGTTCTAGACCCGGCAGCTCCACTTACCATCCAGCTCCCTGCTTGTACCCTGGGAAAGCAGTTGAGGACAGCCCAAAGCTTTGGGACACTGCACCCGCGTGGGAGACCCGGAAGAGGTTCCAGGTTCCCGGCTTCAGATCGGCGCGCATCGGCCCGTTGCGGCTCACTTGGGGAGTGAATCATCAGATGGAAGATCTTCCCCTCTGTCTCTCCTCCTCTGTGTATATCTGGCTGTAATAAAATGAATAAATCTTAAAAAAAAAAGAAAACTATCATAAAAGTCTTAAGATATAATGTAAAGCCAGCTGAGAAGTAAACAAAGAACTTACTGAAGGTTTGTTGGTGTTCTCCAGCCTGGGAAGCATGTAGCAGGCTGCAGGGCTACACCTGCAAGAGAAGGTGGAGACAGGGAGTTATGCATTGGTCTTGATTGTTCATAACCTCTTTAGTGGTTCCTACTGTGCTAAGCAACGTCAACTTGGAGGCAGACATAGTGGCTGGAGAAACAAAAGCCATCAGCTTCCCTGGGCAAGAATAGTGCCGTATAAGCACCAAGAAGGCATCCTTGAAATAGTATAAATAATTTCAGTAATTGCCCGTGATTAAAGTCAAGTAATCAGCAGGTTAATACAAACAATTACTATTAATTTAAAAATAGTGCTACTGGGAATCGCGCTGAAACCTCACCTTGCACATACAAAGATCTCATATGGATGCTGGTTCATATCCTGGTGGCTGTATTTCCCATCAATCACCCTGCTTGTGGCCTGGGAAAGCAGTCAAGGACAGCCCAATACCTTGTGAGCCTGCACCCGTATGGGAGACTCAAAAGAAACTCCTGTATTGCCGGCTTCTGCTTTGGCTCAGCTCTGGCCACTGTGGAGACCTGGGAGTGAGGCAGCATATTGTCACTAAAATGTATGCTTCAGAAAAATAACTGGATGGTATTAAGTACCTCAGTATTTCTACATTCAAAGTAATTTTGTCTACACCTATATATGAAAATTGAATATAATATTTATTCCATAGCTTTCTAGTAATTGATCCAAATGAAAGTTCCTAGGTCTTCAATGACACTTCCCAGTTCCTAAACCCTCAACAACACTTGACTTTGCCATTTCATTTGCTTTAGCCAATAGGACATCCATAAATATTGCAGCAACATAGTTTGAGAAGTCTTTTTATTTTACCTCACTAAATAGTTACATTATGGCAACAGCGAGACAAAATCATCAGACTCAAATGTGTGAATGCCATGATACAGGAAGCTAGCCTGCTGTTTGAGATAGATAAACAATGCCATATTTATGCCTACTGGCTATTTAGTACTTCCAGTGCAGTATCCTGTTATTGTGCTTGGGACACAAAGGGTGGGTTTTAAGAACCCCATGGGAAACCTAGATGGATTCCTGTTGCTGGACTAAGCATGGCAGAGCCCTGACATCCTGGGAGTGGATCAAAACAGTGATGCAACATCTCTCTTCTCTCTGCCATTTACCTTGCAAATATACATAGTGTTTATGAAAATGAATACAAAGAGACATACTGTATCTAGAACAACATATTTTAAGTTGATTTGTGGATCTATCTTGGTAATAATTACATTTCAAATTCAATTAAGAGAACTTCACAGACACTTCTTTCATTGACATTTTTATACATATTTGGGCATTCTACTTCTTTTTTTCTCCCTCTATTTTATTTTTAATTTTATGATACAATTCCATGGGCTCTGGGATTTCCTTTATCCCCTGGCACTGCAGTATTCTATGCAGAATGACCAGCAGTGATCCAACACACTACACCACAATGCAAGCCTGAAAGATTAAATTAGTCTTTTGACTCATTACTACTAAAAATACTCTCATATACATTTGTTGTCTCATCAGGTTTTTTTAATCAATTCATTTTATAACCCATTCTTCAAAAGACAAGCACATTAATGTTCTTTTCCTGAAAAACTCTGCACCTGAAACAGTCACTGTAATTCATGTAACTGATTGTGTGACCATCCCTTATGGTTACATTTATATTCAAATGCAAAATACCCTATAGAGGAAAATCATTTTTCACACAGACTGGAGTAAAATACATGGTAAAATACACTTGAAAATTTTGAAATGATTTATTGCATCCTTTTACAATGTCAAAAATAACCTAAGAACTCATCAGAAAATTTATAAATTAAACTCATTGTTCTTCAATTATGACCAGCACCATCACCAATTTTCAGCTACTTTTAGCTTCTGAAAACTGTTGGAGTTGATCACAGTGGCAAACTTTCTGCTTAGGATCAACGAAACCCAGAGTGCCTGATTTGAATGCAAGCACCATGCCTGATTCCCTTACAGCTGCCAGCACAAGTCTACTCTGGGGCATCAATGAAACATGAAGTTCAAGTAGACATTTCAGTTTTGTTGGACACACAGATTAACACATAGCTTCTAACTGGAAGCAATTTTTTATTTATTTGAAATGCAAACAGAGCTGACATCTGGTGGTTCATGCTACCCACATGTACAAGAGCCAAACTGAATCAAGCCAAAGTTAGAAAGGAGGAACTCTTTTTTTTTTTTTTAAATAAAGCAAACATTTATTAAACTGTAATAAAAACATTCCATCAAATTACAAAAACCTGAGCAAGAAAAACAAATGGCACATGCTTAACTGTAGTTGACATTCAAATAAAATTTGCATTCCCAAAATATTATACAGTAATTAGAAAATACCAGCCAAAGTAATATTAGGATACTTTTACGTGCGATCTCAACAAATTTGAACAGAAGCAAATTTTAACAAAGATAAATTTTACAGTGAAACATAGCAGTAGATTAAGGATCTTAACATGTTTATTTTACTGCTATTTGACACTATGATACAAAAATAAGAGTATTTACTTGACATTTTTAATAAATATCTCATGGGCTGTTGAGTGCCTTACTGGTGAAAAGATTTAACTGGCTAATCTCATCAATCCATTTTGTACATTTAGTAAGTATCATCTCTGCCCTACATAACTCTTAATGCAATTCACAGCACACAAATGGTTATCATATTAAATACATAATCAACTCGGACTTCTCAACAATGAGGAAATTAGTAAACCATCAAATGGACTGCTTACCATACACTTTCCTCATAAGTAAATAACACACAAAAAATCAAAATAATATTTGTCATCACTCTAAACTATTGCCAGCAACTGACGGAAACTGCCAAGTTGCCATATTCACGTTCACAACATGCTAAATATACTCTGCTGTTACTTCATCCATGGAATGCCTACATGCCTAGAACAGAGAATTTTCACCTTCTCTTGCCGTGGGACCTGACTTGCAGCAATCTATATTTAGATCAGAACTCCATGGGCACTTGATGAACTCGACCTTTCCATGTTGGCTTCCTTATATGAGAGAGAATATATGGTATTTATTCTTTTGTGGTTGACTCATTTCGCTGAGCATAATAGTTTCTAGTCGGGACCACCTGGTTTTGAATAGAATAATATCGTTCTTCTTGACAGCTGAATAATATTCCATTGAATAGATGTACCACAGTTTTTTTAACCATTCTTCCTTAGACGCACATCTGGTTTGTTTCCATGACATTGTTATTGTGGATTGTGCTGCTGTGAATAAATGGATTACAGATCCCCTTCTCGTATGCAGATTTCACTTCTGTTGGGTATATTCCTAAGAGCAGGATTGCTGGGTCATATGGCAGGTTTATTTGCAATTTTCCAAGCACTCTCCATATGGATTTCCACAATGATTGTCACAGATTTCTTATTTATATTTTCTGAAAAGTCAGATGTATAAATGAGTCAAGCCAGAGCTAGAAATGAGGAATTCTATCCATGCTCCCATAGGGATAGTTAGAAACCCAGTTTGGTGGCATATTTTTATTGTCCATCCAGGAAGATACTAATTAGAAGTAGCCAAATCCTGAGCTAGCAATCTTGAAAGATAACATGGGTATCCATATCACTTGATAAACTTGCTGTGATGCCATACATGCCTCATTAGCTCCCAGTTTTAACTTAATCTAATAAGGTACAAGAATTTGGGTAGGGAGCCAGCTTCTGAGAGTACTCTCTCTCCATTGTCTCTGTCCTGGACTCTAAAACAAAAACACACAGCAAGATGGCACCAGCATTCTGTGGCTAAGCATCCACCATCAGTTGTGTCATCCCATATGACTGCTGTTTCAACTTGGAATGCTCTGCTTACAATCCAGCTTGCTTCTACTGGTTAGGAAAGAAGTAAGGATGCTCCAAGTCCTTCAGTAGCTGTGTTTATGTTGGAGGGCTAGGATAAACTCCAAGCTTGTAACTAGCACCAGCCACCTTTAGCTAATTAGGACATTTAGGAAGGGAACCACCAGATGGAAGATCCCTCTCTGTCTTTGCTTCTTTGCTTCTAATGCTGCTGTCTTTGCTTCTAATGCTGCCTTTCAAATAAATATACATTTTAAAAGAATGATTATTTCAAACAAAAGAAAAAAAAAAACCAGTCCTCTCTGGACTTCTCCCTAACACCTTTAGTATTTCTAATAAAAGTCACTGCAAATGTGCTGCTTCTATAGAGATTCACCCACAGTGGACACTGCATATGGTGAAGATGGGATCTAGGTGTCCTCATGATCAATAAAGAGCCTCATCACCTTTAAAGGCCCTGGGCCCATACCTTTCAGCACCACTCAGCCAGAGCATGGTTCTGGCAACAGGCAACATAGGATAGAAAAAGCAGAGGTCATCTGCTGGCAGTCAACAGGAGGTGGAGGTCTATGTTCTCAGCTGCAATTGCCTGGAGTCCAATTCACACTTGACCTGGTCATGATGCAGGAGGGAGGAACCAGTTCAAAGGTCAAATAATATTGAGTCTTACTGCCTTGATCAAATCTTGAATTTTCTTCAAATATGTTCTTTTTCAAAAAGATTAGTTTATTTTTCTTAAAAAAAATCAGATATACCGAGAGAAGGAGAGACAGAGAGGAAGATCTTCCATCCAATGATTCACTTCCCAAGAGACCACAATGGCCAGTGCTGTGTTGGTCCAAAGCCAGGAGCCATGAACTTCTTTCCAGGTCTCCCACGCGGGCACAGGGTCCCAAAGCTTTGGGCCGTCCTCAACTGCTTTCCCAGGCCACAAGCAGGGAGCTGGACAGTAAGTGGCACTGCCAGGAATTAGAACCAGCACCCATATGGGACCCCGGCGCATTCAAGTCGAGGGCTTTAGCCACTAGGCCACGGTATCAGGCCAAAAATATGTTTTTAGAAGAATATATTTACCAGAAACTATGTAAAGTGAGAATGTGTCAAAATACCTTAGATTCCTTTAGAAAAGGATGCACATGGAAAGAGGGAACACCAAGTGAGGGTACAGAAAGATGGAAACTGTGAGTCAGCCAGGGAGTGATCTCAGCAGAAACCAAATTGATTACCACCTTGCTCTTAAATTTTTAATCATTAGAAACACAAGAAATGGGGGACCTCAGGAATTCAACCTCGGGGGGCCTCAGGATGGCTGCGTCTCAAGCCTGGAACACACACGCCTGCCACCATGTACGTACATACATGTGGTGAGCGGCTGCCAGACTTGCCGGAACCGGGTGGACTACCCTATTTTGGGGTGAGTCATGGGGCTGTATGTAGTGGGACTGGGCCTTTCCATTGCTCGCCATGTGGTTGGAGCTAGGAGAGGAGCCAGGAGGGGAGGAACTGGGGCCCAAGAAATTCAACCTCCAGGCAGCAGCCTGACTGCCCAGGGGGGCCATGGGATGGCCGCATCTCAAGCCTGGAACACACACGCCTGCCACCATGTATGTACACCTGGTGAGCGGCTCCCAGGCGGCCAGTGCGCCATTTGGCGCCAGGCTCCACCTGCTGGCCGCCTGGCCAGGGAGTTCTGGAATTTTGGTTCTTTGATATGCTGCGTGAGTAGCTCCATGCTGAACCCATAGTGCTCTGGGGATGTGAATCATTCCTAAAGATTCTCAATGGCAGTAAATCTTCCTCTGAAGAACCTGTGATCACTTTATAATGCAGATTACTGAACACCAGTTCATTCAAAAGCCAAAATTCTGGGCTTGTCCAGCAGGATGTCTCCATTGCCTAACATGATGAGGAATCAGCAGAGGGGTCACAGTAGGCAAGACCACGACATTGACTGGCATTCGAGAACCATACCCAGGGGTAGAATGGGTCAGGCAAGTGTGGGCCAAATCCCGTGGGAATTCTGACCCCACTGGATGGTTTAGAAGGGCCAGTAGAGACAATGCAGGAGGCATGACAGGCTATGGGGTGTGCTGAGCTGACCCAGAGCAACCACTGGCACGCTTAACACTGGCTGGGAACATGCCTGGTTGGGGAGCTGGGGGAGGCCCTGGCTGGGTGGAGTTTCCCACTAAGGGGCACAGGAGCTGGAATGGGGCTGCATTCTGGCCAGGTCACAGTTGTAGTCTCCCTTGGCACAGTGTGGACTGGGACTTGATGCACCGGGCCAGGTTAGACTGCAGCACAGTTTGGTGTTCTGGAGGACCAGGGTAGATGTGGGAAAGACTACACTAGGTTTCAACCCCGACTGAGCCATATATGAACTATATGTGGGTATGGACAAGCCGTGGCTGGGCTGAAACTTCCAACAGCAGGAACCAGAATGGGTTGAAGACCAGTTAAGAAAGGCCGCTGCTCCTCCTGGGACAAGAGACGAAATGAGCAGTGCTGTCCCATGAACCAGCTGGTATGCGCAAAACCTGACACCAGGAGGGTGTCTGATGGAGGAACCTGAACAGTTCCTCTGACAGGACACTGACCCTACAAATAAACGCAGGAAGCATGGAGGGCAAACAACCCAGAAGACACTACGGAAAGTGTCCCACTTGCATACATTTGGCTCGGGTTGGGGGCGGACCAGCTGAGTCAGCTCGCATCATCCACTGGCAAGTCCAAGCACCGGAGCTGGGTGGGGGTCGGGTCAGGTTCGGTGCGATAAAAGCAGTACACAACGCAAAATGCCAAGGCGAGGCTGCCTGTGCCAAATAGGAATGCAGCACCCAACCAGCACACCTCCCACTGGTTTAGGTGAGGGCCGAGTGTGTAATGGGCAGAACCAGGATGGACTGCAGTACTCATTGGTTCCAGTGGAGGTCGGGGCTGAGAATAGAACCAACCCAGCAATTGCAACCACCAGCTGATCAGGGTGATGGACTGTGGCGCAGACTGTGCTTGCTAGTACATGTAGGAACCTGGACTGGGAACACCTCAAAGTTTCTTTGGGGATCCCCTCAATCAAAATGGAGGAATCAGAACATTAACCAAGAAAAGATGGAAGATGGAGTAGATCAATCAACCACCTCAGCTATATGTTGGCAGCGAAATACTGGACAAGGGGAGACTCTTTGATGGACTATGTCAATCAGTGGACTCTGCACCAACCTCGTTGTACCTGGATTGTTGCTGATGGTATGTTGAAGCTTCTAATTGATCAGGATGATGCTCTGCTGGCTCTGCCTTCAAACCAGAGAGGGCATCCCTAAGAGGCCGTTGAACTTGACTGGACAATAGGATGCTGGACTCTATACATGGCATATGCTTGCAATGAGTGAATCCCAATGGAACTTAAGCTGTGGTTATGCATCAAGATGGAGGAATCCATCAGGGGGGAGGGTTTCGGGTAAGAGGGGGGAGAATCCCAGTACCTATGAAACTGTGTCACATAATACAATGTAATTAATGAATAAATCACTAAAAAAAAACACAAAAAATGAATTACTGTGATTCATGACAGACATTCTATAGTGTATTTTTATGGCAACCACAGTATACTCTTATTTTCCACTATACTTTCTAATGCCAAAGAGAAAGAATCCACCATCAGAGCAATATAGAAATCAAAGGTTATGACTTTAGATGCCTAACACTAAAGGAAGATAACAACAGCAACAACTGAAAGTCAAATAAGCAACTTAAGTAGTGATCTCAATGGCCCAGAAAAAAAATTTTTTTAAAAAATCTAGGAGTAGTCAAATGAAATTTAAAATAATGATTGGTGAAGAAATGTAAAAACCATATGAAGAAATACTGAAGACAATCGACATACTGATTTTGTAAAGACAAAATTAATAAACTTTTATCTAGAATAAGAAAAAGTATGGCCCTGCATGGTAGACTAGTGGCTAAAGTCCTTGCCTCGATGCCAGAATCCCATATAGGCACCAATTCTAATCCGGGCAGCCCCACTCCCCATTGAGTTCTCTGCTTGTGGCCTGGGAAAGCAGTCAAGGATGGCCCAAAGCCTTGGGATCCTGGACCTGTGTGGGAGATGCAGAAGTGTTCCAAGCTCCTGGCTTCAGATCAGCACAGTTTGGGCCATTCCAGTCACTTGGGGAGTGAATAAGAGGATGGAAGATATTTCTCTCTGTCTCTAACTCTCTCTATATATATACCTGACTTTACAACAAAAATAAATGAATCTTTAAAATAAAGTAAAATAAATCTAAACAAGAAAGAAAAAAGGTAGATTCAAGCACATAAAACTAGAAAAGGGACATATAAAAGCTGCTTTCACGGAAGTATAGTGGATCAGGGCTATCCAGACCAAGTGGGTTCTGCCACAGCTTGTGATGTGAACATCCCATGTGGATGCCACTCCAAGTCCTGGTTGCTTCATTTCTGATCCAGGTCCCTGCTAATGCATGTTGGAATGCAGAGGATGGCCCATGGACTTGAGTCCTGTGGTGATGTGGGGGAACTGGAAGAATCCACTGACTCCTGCTTTCAACCTGGTCCTGCTTTAGCCATTGTGGGCATTTGGAGAGGGATAAAGCAGATGGAGATCTTGCATTCTAACTCTCCCTCTTTCTCTAGAAATCTACCTTTCATACTGACAAAAATGATCTTTACTGGAAAAAAATACAATGGATCACTAGGGAGTAACAACAGTAATTATAAACAAATAAATTCATAATTTCTGGATACTTAGTATTAGCCTACCAAAGTGAATTAGAAAGACACTAAAACACCTGACAAAAGCCAAAGTAAGTAACAATGAATCAGAAATATAATCTCTTCTAACCGAAGGTCAACACCAGGTGTTTCCATTACTAAATTATACCAAACTAACAGCAAATTTTCTAGAATTATTGTAAAACATTGAATGGGAAAAAAACAGTCTCAAACTTATCCTGGGCCCAGATTCCAAAACTAGACTGAATCAACAGTGGGTGACTTAACATACATCTGACTGTGTTTTAAATTGAGAAACACAATGTAATTGCTCAGTTAAAATACAATCTCATTACAGCATGGTTCGAGTTCGGTGTATTTATTTTTAATGCTTCCTCTGAAGTAACTTCATACTCCAGAAGTCTAGCTTAAGAAAATCATAAACCAGTATGCTTGATAAAAATAAATGTAATATTCCGGGCCCGGCGGTGTAGCCTAGCAGCTAAAGTCCTCGCCTTGAGCATGCCAGGATCCCATATGGGTACCAGTTCTAATCCCGGCAGCTCCACTTACCATCCAGCTCCCTGCTTGTGGCCTGGGAAAGCAGTCAAGGATGGCCCAAAGCCTTGGGACCCTGCACCCGCGTGGGAGACCCGGAAAAGGTTCCTGGTTCCAGGGTTTGGATCGGCACAGCACCGACCATTGCGCTCACTTGGGAAGTAAATCATCAGATGGAAGATCTTCCTCTCTGTCTCTCCTCCTCGCTGTACATCTGACTTTGTAATGAAAATAAATACATCTTAAAAAAATTTTTTTAAATAAAGGCAAAATTCCTAACATACTACACATAAAGTGAATTCAACACCACCAATAAATGCACACATGATAATCAAAGCACATCTAGCCCAAAGATGTAGAAAATGGGGCAACAAATGCAAATCAACACCCCAAATACTTCACAGAAGCACGATTAAGGCTAGGTGTTATTAAAACCATCTTACTGAAAACATTCGGGAAAATGCTATACTTAATTTATAATATCATATATATAAAAGTTGAGACAAACAATCAAATATACCTCAATTGAGATATATTGATACATTTCCTCCAGGATTTGTAAGTAAGAATACCAACTTCTCATTGTCATTTAATATTTTCCCCAAGAAAGTAAATAAGGGAAGGAAATAAAATGCACAGAAATAGGAATAAAGAGACTCAATTTTTTGTTTGCTTTTCAAATGTTTTTCCCTGATTGTGTTAATAATGAAACTTAATGAACACCAAGACTGTATTCAGCCATTAAAAATGAAATATTGTTATTTGCTGCAAAAAGAGATGAAACTGGATAGGATAAAATCAGTAAAATGTACAAATAGATCTAATATTTTATATATATTAGATCTATATATATATATTACAGACTGAGAAGAGTGAGGCCTGGGGAAAGGAAGGAGGTAGAACAGGTAGCAAAGAAAGCGAGAGAGAAGGAACAAGATCCAGTTACCCATCCCAGTGTGTGGTGACTACAGTTCACAATACGATAAGCTTATGCAGGAAACTGGAAGGGAGCACCCTGTATGCTGTAAAAACAAAGATACATAGAAACCCTGGTTACCTGGTTTACTCAGCTTAGGCTGTATAGGTACTCAAATACTGCACTGTACCTTGAGACAGTATTCAAGTATATATTGATCAAAATTATGCAGAAGTTTTAAAAATCAGAATCATCCCTTCACAGTAACAATTTAAACTGTCCCGGTCTACACAGTATAAAATACATTTAGTGCTTTGTAAATTGTTTATTGTATTTTATTTTTTAAAGCATGAGTCATTTTCACTGGAAATTCAGATTTACAGAGAAGAGACCAGACAGAAACATCTCCTATTCACCGGTTCACTGCCCACGTGACTATAACAGCCGGAGTTGAGCTGATCTGAAGCCAGGAGCCAAGAGCTTCTTCTGGGTCTCTCATGCACATGCAGGGTCTCAAGACTTTGGGCTGTCCTCTACTTTTTCCCAGGTCACAAGCAGAGAGCTGGATAGCAATTGGAGCAGCTGGGACAAGAACTTGTGTCCTTATGGGAACCTGACACATGAAGGTTAGGACTTTAGCAAACAGGCTATCATGCTAGGTTCCTTTTTTCCAAGAAAACGTAATTTTAATTTTATTTTTTTACCTTTTATTATTATCATTTTATGAGAAATTTCCATAGGCCCTGGGATCTTCCTTACCCCCTCCTTTTTAATTATTTAAAAACAATTCATTTATGTGCTTAAATGTGAAAATTACACAGCACGAGCCAAAGACAGAGTGAGGTCTTCCCTCCACTTGTTTACTCCCCATGTGGCCACAAGAGGCAGCAAGGTCCAGGCCAAAACCAGGAGCCTGAACTCTATTCTGATCCTCACAGGCCTGAAGACGTCCAAGGAGCTGGGGCATTTTATTGTATCTTCAAGCACATGAGCAGGGAACTACACCAGAAAGTGAACATCACATTACAACTGATGTCTCTCACATTCTTTTCACCAAGTAATAGAGAAATTAATCAAAAAGCACACTGTGGTTTTTGGAAGTCAGGTCATTGAAAGAAGTGTTTGACACCAAATGATGGTACAAACATTCACTTTCTCCATTCTGATACCTTTTAACATACAAATCTTTATTCAGAATGATACTACCAAAAATGAACAAAATTGTTTCTCTTGATACTAAGTAAAAAGAATGACAAGAGTCACATACAGGATAGGTGAAAACAGTTGAGACTATACGTGAACTTCTCAAGAAACTGAGAGTATACCTGAATTTCCAAAAAAAAATGAGACAGTGCTATTTACAATTGGGTTTAGATAATTTGCAAATATACTTTACATACTCTAGGGAAACTACTCAAAGAAAAAATTTAAGAGATACATCCTTGACATGTTAATAGAGGAAAAAATATGCACCATCTACAATATTTTGTTAAGATGAGGAGATGTGGGCATCTAGTAGAGCGGATGAGAAATTTCTTAGGACACCCTCACCCAACACTGGACTTTCTGTGTTTGTGTTATCACTCCACAACAAATTCCATCTTGCTGAAAACTCTCTCTGGATGCAAGCAAGAAATTTCTCAAGTATGCGAGTCTTTGCACCTGCTAAAATGGACACAGATTTAGTGCCTGGCTCCTGTATTTGGCCTTATCATGTCACAATCCTGAAGGACTTTAAGGAGTTAACCAGCAGATTATGGATCACTCTGTCCCCATGACATTCAAAAAAGGAATATACTAACAAGAATTATTTTAAAACATGATGAGAAAAAGAAATAATTTCAATAATTTCAAAACAAGAATTGGCATGGATGCTTAGTGCAGCTTTTCACACACAATTCTGAGGACCATATGCTTCTTCCCAGTGATTCTAAATACAGCAGCATATTCTGTGAAGGAACATCTCATAGAAAGGCAAAGGAAAGTACACACCGACTGGCAGTAATGAGTACGAGTTAATACAACAGTATAACTACTGAGCCAGTGGTAACTGCTAGTTAGCAATGAAATCAGAGATCTGAGTTAACACTAGATGAAGAAAATAAAGTCAAACTGAATTCTAGAGAAACACAAAGTAAGTGTACCAGAGGAAATGTTAGAATGCAATCATTCTACCCTGTCCATACTCATACACCATCAGAATTTATTCACTGTCTATAACATAATATTGCCCCATATGCAAAACACTTGCAATGAATTAACAAGAGAAATGAAAACCAAGAAAAATACTGTCATCATATCAAAAACAAAAGCAAAGGCCAGCATTGGGGTATAATATGTAAAGTTCCAACTGCAACACCAGCATCCCATATGGAATCAGCTGTTCCACTTCCAGCCAGCTCTCTGTTCATCTCCTGGGAAAAGCAGTGGAAGATCATCCAATTGCCTGGGCCCTGATCACCCACATGCAAGACCTGGAGGAAGCTGCAGGTTCCAGGACTCAATTTGGTCCAGCACTGGTTATTTTAGTCACCTGTGTAGTGAGTCAGTGTATAGAAGAGCTCTGTTTCAAATTATTTTTAAAGAGACTTATTTATTTTTATTGCAAAGTTCAAGAGAGAGAGAGAAGACAGAAATATCTTCCACTGGCTAATTCACTCCATAAGTGACCACAATGGCAGGTGCAGTGTCAATCCAAACCCAGGAGCTCTTCAGGGTCTCCCATGTGGATGCAGGTTTCCAAGGCATTGGTCTGTCCTCAACTGCTTTCCCAGGCCACAAACAGAGTTGTGTGGAAAGTGGAACTACAGGTATTAGAACAGACCCCATATGGGATCCCAGGACACTTAAGAAGGGACTTTAGGGCCCTGCGGCGTGGTCTAGTGGCTAAAGTCCTCGCGTTGAAAGCCCCGGGATCCCATATGGGCTCCGGTTCTAATCCCGGCAGCTCCACTTCCCATCCAGCTCCCTGCTTGTGGCCTGGGAAAGCAGTCGAGGACAGCCCAAAGCTTTGGGACCCTGCACCCACGTGGGAGACCCGGAAGAGGTTCCAGGTTCCCAGCTTCGGATCGGCACGCACCAACCGTTGTGGCTCACTTGGGGAGTGAATCATCGGACAGAAGATCTTCCTCTCTGTCTCTTCTCCTTTCTGTATATCTCACTTTGTAATAAAATGAATAAACCTTTATTTTTTTAAAAAAAAGAAGGGACTGACTCGCAAGATGGCCGACATAGGAGGAAGACTGTGAGAGAGCTCACAGACAGAGAGGGCTAGAACGCGACAAAAGAGTAAGTGGAGCAGCATAGAACTACAGGGAGAAGAACGTGAAGTTCCCTGGACAGTGTGGAGCCAAAAAAATCCACACAACTCGGAAGAGCAACCAGGGAAAAAACAAAAGAAAGAGCAGGGGAGACGACTTTCCGCTCCTGACCTGCTGAGTCACCTCTGAGTGCAGACACTGAAAGCCGCCGACCGATCCGGAGACCGACCCGCAGACGCAGTGGCCGTGAGGACCAGCGGTGATTGGGACCCGCTGGCATCTGCTCACCCTGGTCACCAGGACCCTGAATCACCGGGACCCGCCGGCATCCGCCCACCCTGGTCGCCAAGCCCCGCCGGGACCTGCCCCAGCCGCAGCCTCCAGGTTCCAGCCGCCTGCACCAGCCGAGACCAGCAACGGACACAGCAGTCGCTGGGAGACACACCTGCGGCGAGAATTCCGACCAGAGGAAGAGGCAGACTGCAAGAACCTGAGGTTTGAGAGAGTTGGGTGGGGACAGTGGTGGGTTGGAGGCTTAGGGAGTTGGCCCCCCAGGGGCATGCACAAAGCCTGAACACAATTGGTGCTCCTCTCCCCGCCCCTCCCCCACCCCCAGACTCCTGCGTCTAGAGACACAGGGCGAGTGCCTTGAAACTGCCAAAACTGTGTCTGGGAGAAAGGCAAAAGGCACATTGGATATTCCCCCGTGCCTTTGCGGTCTGGCACTCAGCTGGGCGGTGCTATACCACAGGAACCCAAGCACGCCATCTGGGCTGGGCAGTCCCGTGCTAGCGCTGGGGCGGTCGGTCCCCTGCAAGCGCTGGGGTGGGCGGGCCTGCACAGGAGGCGCTTCCAGAGAACACCTGGAACACCCCACGCCCTATAGTCCAGTGCTCCGAGCCCTGTGATCCCGCGCACAGGGGGTGCGCACAGAGAGTGCCTTCACTCCCCCACGCCCTGTGGTAGCATACCTGTAGGGGACGAGCTGAGAGTGCGCTTTGAATCCACTGGGCCCTGGAAGTGGCGCCCTGAGGTCCAGTGTTCTGGAGACGCACCAAAAGTGCCTTGAAAATTCCCACACCCTGCTACTCCACGCCTGCAGACTCCGATCTCTACAGGATAGTGCTTGGAGACCCCTCAGCACACTGGTGCCTAGGTCTCTCCAAAAAGAAACACTAACACAATGGGAAGAAATACCAGAAAAGGTAATGATCCAGATGAGAGTGCCAACACCCTACCAATACAGGATCGAAAGCCAATGTCTATTTCGGAGATGCGAGATGAAGACATAGAAGATCTACCAGACAAGGAATTCAAAAAAATAATGTTAAAATATGTCAGAGACAATGAGAAGAATTGGGAGGACTTCAAGGAATTCAAGAACCACATAGCCTCAGAAATACAACAAATGAAAAGTAAAATCCTTGACTTAGAGCACAAAATTGAGAGCCTAACCAACAGAACAAATACAGCAGAAGAGAGGATCTCTGAAACAGAAGACACACAAAACGAACATACCCAGTTCATGAAACAGCTGGAGACAAGTCTGAACAAAGCCAATAAGACCATACAAGAAATGAAAGACAACCTCAGAAAATCAAATATTAGGATTATTGGCCTTCCTGAAGGAGCGGAAAAAGAGTCAGGAATGCAAATGGTGCTCGACGAAATTATACAGGAAAACTTTCAAAACACTTGGAACATGAACCCAGCCCAAATCCAGGACGGTCAGAGGACTCCCAGCAGATATGACCCAAAGCGATCTTCACCCAGACATATGGTGCTCAAGTTCCACTCCAACGAAGACAAAGAAAGAATCCTAAGACAAGTACGAAGCAGAGAAAAGATCACATACCGGGGAAAACCAATCAGGATCACTGCTGACTTCTCTGAAGAGACTTTACAAGCAAGAAGAGAATGGACAAAGATCTTCCAAATCCTGAATCAGAACAACTGTCAACCAAGAATATTGTACCCAGCAAAGATCTCATTCGTATTTGAGAACGAAATCAAATACTTTCACACCAAAGAGAAATTAGAAGAATATGCCAGCACAAAACCAGCTCTACAAAATCTCCTTAGAAATGCACTAAATCCAGAAAAAAAGGAGGTGAATCATAAGCAAAGATGGCAAACAGGAAGGTCTCCCCACTAGAGTCCACACAAGGAAGGGCAATTACACAGATATCAACACCCACAAAAACAAGTATGGCAGGGCAAAATCACAACCTCTCAATTTTAACTCTTAACACAAATGGCTTGAACTCACCAATCAAAAGGCATAGATTAACAGAATGGATTATCAAACAGTACCCAACTATCTGTTGCCTACAAGAGACACATCTAACCAGAAGAGATTCTACGAAGCTGAAAGTGAAAGGTTGGAAACAGATATTTCATGCCAATGGACGAGAAAAAAAGGCTGGGGTAGCTGTCTTAATTTCAGATGATGTGGACTTCAATCTGACACACATCAAAAAGGACAGGGAAGGACATTATATATTGGTGAAGGGACTGATCCATCAGGAAGTAATTACCATTGTGAACATATATGCACCAAATTCAAATGCACCTAGCTACGTGAAGCAATTACTCACGGACTTAAGGGGAGACATAAATATGCACACAATAATAGTGGGTGATCTTAACACCCCACTAACAACAATAGACAGATCAACAAAACAAAAACTCAACAAAGAAACAACAGAGCTCATACAAACAATAGAACAACTGGACATGATAGATATTTATAGAATTTTTTACCCTAAGGCCACAGATTATACATTTTTTTCAGCAGTGCATGGCACCTTCTCCAGGATCGACCACATGATAGGACACAAAGCAAACCTAAATAACTTCAAAAAGATAGGAATCATACCATGTACCCTCTCAGACCACCACGGAATGAAACTGAAAATCAGCAATTCAAAATGCCCCAGGAAATACAGAAACTCTTGGAGGCTGAACAATATGCTATTAAACGAACAATGGATCAGAGAAGAAATTAAAGATGAGATCAAAAAATTTATGGAAACCAATGAAAACTCTGACACAACATTCCAAAATTTGTGGGACACTGCCAAAGCAGTGCTACGGGGTAAACTCATCGCAATTGGAGCTCATGTCAAGGCCCAAGAGAGGCGCCAAATACAGGAACTAAACATACACCTCCAGGAATTGGAAAAACAACAGCAGAAGAGCCCCACACACAATAGGAAACAAGAAATCATCAAAACAAGGGAGGAAATCAACCAGATAGAAATAAAAAAAACCATACACAAAATCAATGAATCAAAAAGCTGGTTTTTTGAGAAGATAAACAAGATAGACACCCCACTGGCCCGACTGACAAAGAAAAAACAAGAGAAGGCAAGAATTAACAGCATCAAAGATGAAAACGGCAACATAACAATAGACACCTCATCCATTAAGGCCATAATTAGAAATTACTACAAAGCACTGTACTCCAACAAATCAGAGATCACCAAGAAATGGAAAAATTCTTAGACTTCTACCACCTGCCAAAACTTAGCCCAGAGACAACAAACGACCTGAACCAACCCATAACTGAAGTAGAGATTGAATCAGTGATTAAAGAACTCCCAACAAAGAAAAGCCCAGGCCCAGACGGCTTCACTACAGAATTCTACAAAACATTCCGAACAGAACTGACCCCAATCCTCTACAAACTCTTCAAAACAATAGAAAAAGAGGCAACCCTTCCAAACTCATTCTATGAAGCCAACATTACCTTAATCCCAAAACCAGACAGAGAACTAACAGAGAAGGAAAACTACAGACCTATCTCTTTGATGAACATTGATGCTAAGATTCTCAACAAAATCCTAGCCAACAGAATTCAAAAACACATCAGACAGATCGTTCATCCAGATCAAGTAGGATTCATCCCTGGAATGCAGGGATGGTTCAACATTCGCAAATCCATAAATGTGATACACCACATCCAAAAACTGAAAAACAAGAATCACATGATAGTATCAATAGATGCAGAAAAAGCTTTCGACAAAATCCAACACCACTTCCTACTAAAAACCCTAACCAAGGTAGGCATAGATGGAAAAATCCACAACATAATTAAAGCCATATATGAAAAACCCAACGCCAGCATCATACTGAATGGAGAAAAACTGGAACCCTTCCCACTGAGATCTGGAACAAGACAGGGATGTCCACTTTCTCCACTACTATTCAACATAGTCCTAGAGGTACTCGCTGAGGCCATAAGACAAGAAAAAGAAATCAGAGGAATCCAAATGGGAAACGAAGAAGTTAAACTCTCACTATATGCAGATGATATGATTCTTTATGTAGAAGAGCCAAGAGACTCAATACAGAGACTGCTAGAACTTGTACGAGAGTTTGGTAGAGTGGCAGGGTACAAAATTAATGAACAAAAATCAACAGCCATAGTGTATGCGAACAGCCCCAAGATGGAAAAAGACTTAACCAGCAAGATACCATTCAAAATAACAGAGAAAAGTATGAAATATCTGGGAATAAATCTAACCAAAAATGTAGGAGACTTATTTGAAGAAAACTACAAACTACTTCAAAAAGAAATTGAACAAGACCTCAAAAGATGGAGTAACATCCCATGCTCCTGGATAGGTAAAATCAATATCATTAAAATGTCTATACTGCCAAAAGCAATATATACATTCAACGCAATCCCAATCAAATTGCCCAAAACATTCTTCCTGGAACTGGAAACAATGATCCAAAGGTTCATCTGGAAGCACAAAAAACCACGGATAGCTAGAACCATCCTGAAGAACAGAAAGTTAGCAGGGGGAATCACAGTTCCGGACCTCTGGACATACTATAGGGCAGTGGTTATCAAAACAGCGTGGTACTGGCACAAAGATAGAGAGGAAGATCAATGGAGCAGAATAGAAACACCAGAAGGAAACCCACACAGATACAGCCAAATAATCTTTGACAAAAAGACAAACGACAATCCAGGCAAATGGGAAGGTCTGTTCAATAAATGCTGTTGGGACAACTGGTTGATAGCCTGCAGAAACAAAAAAATAGATCCACATCTCTCACCATACACTAAGATCAGATCTAAATGGATAACAGATCTAAACCTACATCCAGAAACCTTCAAACTTTTGGAAGAAAATGTTGGAAACACACTGGAACACTTAGGGGTAGGCCCTCACTTCCTAAAAAAGACTCCAAATGCAGTAGAAATCGAGACCAAAATAAACAATTGGGACCTCATCAAACTAAGAAGCTTCTGTACAGCTAGAGAAACAATCAACAAAGTAAAAAGGCAACCCACAGAATGGGAGAAGATCTTCGCACAGGACATAGGTGATAGAGGGCTGATCTCCAGAATATACAAAGAGCTACAAAACAACCAAAATGTCAAAACAAACAAGCCACTCAAGAAATGGGCACGGGAAATGGGCAAACACTTCACAAAGGAACAAACCCAAATGGCAAATAAACATATGAAAAAATGCTCAAGTTCCCTGGCAATAAGGGAAATCCAAATTAAAACATCAATGAGGTACCACCTAACACCAGTAAGACTGGCCCACATGAATAAAAGCACCAACAACACTTGTTGGCGAGGTTGCGGGGAAAAGGGAACCCTACTCCACTGCTGGTGGGGCTGCAGGCTGGTACAGCCTCTATGGAAATCAGTATGGAGAATATTCAAACAACTCAAATTCAACATACCGTATGATCCAGCTATAGCACTCCTAGGAATATATCCAGAACACTTGTTTTATGAGAAACCAACATGCACTCCTATGCTCATAGCAGCACAATCAGTAATTGCAAAAACATGGAAGCAACCAAAATGCCCATCAACAGAGGATTGGATAAGAAAGCTATGGTTCATCTACTCCATGGAATACTACTCAGCTATTAAAAAAAACAAAATGCAGTTCTTTGTGGCCAAATGGGCCAAACTGGAAACCATAATGCTAAGGGAAATGAGCCAATCCCAAAAGGTTAAATACCACATGTTTGCCTTAATTTAAGATGATATGATGTTATGTATAACATGTTATGTTATGTATGTTATATGTTGTGTATAAACTAAAATTGAAATGTCAATGAGGTGGTCACAGAAGGTGGTTAAGAACTCGCATTTACTTTTACCATATTGGTTACTCATTACTATGTCAATTAATTCCATAACGATGTAAATTTGTGCTGATGGTATGTTGGAGCTTTCAATTGACTGGGATGATGCTCTGCTGGCTCTGTCTTCAGACCAGAGAGGGTATACCTAAGAAGCCGTTGGACTTGACTGGACAATAAGATGCTGGACTCTATGTTTGGTATACGCTTGCAATGGGGGAATCTCAACTGAACTTGAGCTGTGGTTATGCAACAAGGTGGAGGAATCCACCATGGTGGGAGGGTTTGGGGAGGGGTGGGGAGAACCCAAGTATCTATGTAATTGTGTCACATAATACAATGTAATTACTGAAGTTAAATAATAAATATATATAAAAAAATAAATAAATAAAATAAAAAGTAAAATCAAAAAAAAAAAAAAAAAGAAGGGACTTTAGATGCTAGGCCATGGCGCCGGGCCCTGTGTATTACTTGAACTCTAATTTGAGCATAAATAAATAAAACATACAAAAACTTTTAAAAAGAAAATAAACAGATATTTGTAAGATTTGTTTACCAAATCATATCACTCAAAAAAATTCAGTTTAAGAAATCACAAAGATCAACGATCAGACAGTACTAGGATGCAGTCACCTCTGGGGATGGAAGATCAAAGAGGTCAAGACCTGAATGGACAAAGGCTTTTTTCTCAATGGGTATGCAATTTATATTGTTTACAGTCTCACTGAAAACTTGGCAGAAAATAAAGCTGTCAAGAATTTACTTTCCAGGTCCAGTGGCATGGCCTAGCGGCTAAAGTCCTCACCTTGAACGCCCAGGGATCTCATATGGGCACCGGTTCTAATCCCGACAGCTCCACTTCCCATCCAGTTCCCTGCTTGTGGCCTAGGAAAGCAGTCGAGGACGGCACGCCAAAGCTTTGGGGCCCTGCACCCGTGTGGGAGACCTGGAAGAGGTTCTTGGTTCCTGGCATCAGATCGGCGTGCACCGGCCATTGCTGCTCACTTGGGGAGTGAATCATCAGACGGAAGATCTTCCTCTCTGTCTCTCCTCCTCTCTGTATATCTGACTTTGTAATAAAATAAAAATAAATCTTAAAAAAAAAGAATTTACTTTTCTTTGACCAAGACCATTACATAAACTCTGATTCCATGCAAGAAAGCAAAGATATGACATTCCACTCAGAGTACAGCATCCCTGCCTAAGTGAGCAAACTGGAAATCAAAGCACCAGGACATGACAGAGAATGAGCTCTGGGAAGCAGCCTGCTTACACTTCACAGGGATACCCACACTCAGCAGCTTCCCCATGTTCCCAGGCCTTGGGGATCACTCTTACTGAGGACACAGTGCCCAGGGGAGTCACTGAATTGACTGAGAATCCCAAGCAGCCAGAAATGTGACAGTGTGGACCTGGGAATTCCTCACAGCCTGCAGTGTCTCCTCCAGCATCTTAGCTCTCTGATGCAACCACACATTTAAGATCAAGTGAAAGCCGTGGCCTCTGATTTTTTTTTTAACACCACATGTGTTATGTTTGCTTAATACAATTTGCCTCCAAAAAGTAATCACAACACAATTCAATTATTTTGTCATCTGAAATTAGTAGAGGCCTCAGGGTCAAGACTTAGTCTATACACAGGTGCAGGTTAATGTTAGCGGATAGCAGGTGTTAGCTCCTTCTGGTCGTTTGTCACCATTAAGAAGTTATCTAGGGGGCCAAGCATGATATCCTAGTGATTAAATATCTCACCTTGCATGGGCCAGGATACCAAGTACGTACTTCTTCTAATCCCTGTGACTCAACTTCCCATTCAACTCCCTGCCTGTGGGCTGGGAAAGCAATTGAGGACAGCCCAAAGCTTTGGGAACCTACATGGGAGACCCAGAAGAGGCTCTGGGCTCCTGCATTTGGATAAGTGCAGCATAGGCCTTTGCAGTCACTTGGGGTCACTTTGCAGTCAATTAACAGAAGATTTTCCTCTCTGTATCTCTGCTTTCCAATAAAAATAAAATTAAATTTAGAAAAAGACCCTTGTCCCAGATATTGAGCACAAATAATACTAACTTTTTATTAAACCATTCTAATACATCGACAACTTTTTGTACCCTTTCTGCCACCAGAAAGGACCACTGCCAATATTCCCTGAAATAACTTATGAAACCAGTCATAAATACACTCACAAAAGTTTAAGTGTTCTCAAATACCAAAATTTTAACTTCACAAAGATTTGCTGTTGGTACAAATTATCCTCTGACTAAACCAACCTGTGGATGCAAAATTAAACTGCTGTGTATCCCAAGCACATTATCCTAGCATTTACCTGTGCCTTAGTCAAGCTTTTTACTCCCTAGGTAGCCAAGGATGAGAGGACCCAGAGTGCATCAATCATTCCTTTAGATGACATTAATATGTCACCAAGAAATGGAGCTCTGGATGGGTAAAGAAAATGTTCATGCTCCGAGGAGTTAACTATATACAACAGATGGAACACAACAGATGCCCTCCAGTTTTAGGGCATCAGCTGCCACTTTGAATGGCAACCCCCATTCTACCGCTATCTTTCAGGGGGAATGAGTGAGTCAGAGGAGAAGTTAGTCATGTCTGTTTGTTACAAAGTGTTTTGGAAATTCAGAAAAACAACAACAAAAAATAGTGAGGATCATGTAAATGTTTTAATGGTGGATCTCAAGTTGAGGACATTCTAATGAAATGTATGCAGTTAAATTAGGAAAAGGAGATGTACTAAGACTTTTGAAGTCTCATTTCCTTTTTTTCTTATTTGCTGAGCAGAATTTCTCATCCACTCTCTCACTTCCCACATGCCTGCAACAGCCACAACACCAGCAATAAGTCAACTTTTTACACTGGTATCCAAGCCACTGTCTGCTGCCTCCCAGCCTGGCCAGTAGCTGCACACTGCATTTGCACAGAACTGAAACCCAGGCATTCTGATGGAGACACAGGAGTCCCAATGTCATCTTAACCACTGTCACACACACCCACACAGGGCAGTGAGGACTTCCTGTGCTGTGTCAGGTGGGCATTCACTGCCTTTATCCCATGCCTACTGTTCACAGCAAACAGTTCTTTTAAACAGCTATTGCTTATTGTGTGAGATAGAAAAGAGAGAGAGAGAGAGACAGAGAGAGAGAGAGAGACAGAGAGAGAGAGAGACAGAGAGAGAGCTTACTGGAGTGTATCTTGGGGGAAACAGTCACTTCTGTTGTGATTTTTCAGGGCAGAGAGCAGCACTTGGCATTGAGGCAAGAGCTCTGGATATTCACAGATTTATTCCCTGCCTTAATGCTCTCTGTTGAGCCTGACCTAGTCCCTCTACAACTCATGCGGACATTTAATCCCAATCATGAGAACTTAAGAAAGCACATGACAACATACCAGAAGCCATCAGGATAAATCAGTAGTGCTGCCTTAACAGCTCCTACATCAGGTTCTTCCAGAGAAGCCCCTTTGTGTGAGTCCCCGTGCACTCCCTTGGCTTGTCTACAAGGGCGCTGTGCCACCCCAGGCCTCTGCCAAACACAATGCCAGCACCACATGCTGCCCCTCAACCTTGCAGCAAAACTCGGAGGAAAACAAGGCTGTTGGTTCTAACTGCTGGAGTCTGTGCTGCTCTGGTGTCAGCAACAAGAAAACTGCCCCAGACCCTTAGGAGGAGCTTCACTGACGACTGAGCTGAGGGCTCGACACGCTGTTGTTCAAATCAAGACCTTTAAATAAAAAAAGGAAATCATGCCCAACGTGAAGGTCGAACTGTCCCTGGGCACTCCCCTCCTCCTCACTGCACAATGGGTTCAACTGGGAGTCCTAGCGTTCAAGGTCAGTGCTGCAGAGTGAGGACCCCAAGGTCCCCCTTCTGGTCCCCGCCCGCCCTGGGGCCTCAGGAGATGCTCTCACACACTCACCCTTCCCAGCTTCTGACGAGTCGGGGGTCCTGCAGAGGCTCCTGGGGGGAGGGAGCTCACAGGGCAGCACTGGCTCAGCCACCTGCGCCTCTCCACCAGCACAACCAGCAACGTGGATATGGCGGCGCCACACAACAACCTCCAGCCTGCTGCCACAGGGCTTCCTGGGTGCGCGCCTGATTGGACCGTTCCCACAGACCTTGACTACGCATGACGTCAGACAATGCGCCGCCAATCAGCATCACAAAGGGCAGAAGGGCAGTCAGGTAGGATTCTGGAGGGAGATGGAGGGAGGGGCGGGGCTTCACCTCAGGCTGGGCGTGGCCTCCTCTCTTGCAGTTTGAGCCTTCCAACAGCAGGGGCAGCTACCGCCTCTCCTTCCCTCTGCTTCAGGATCCCATTCAAGTCTGGAAAAACAGAAATGTAGGACAATAATCTCGAGTTACTCTTCATTTAATGTTCAATAGATTCTGAGAATTTTCTTCCTTTTGTTCGCTTTTTGCTGTTAGTTCATTTGACACCTTAAAATACAGAGCAGATAGATATTTGAAAATACAGTGTGAATTAATATTTCAGATCTCATTTCTCTCTCTGATGTTATTTCCTGCTCTATATTTTTGTTTTCATACTGATCCATATCTGTTTCTTATTAGTAATACCAGCTAGATTGTTTATATCGATCTCCTACCCAGAAATTGTGTTGATTCTCTCATCAGTTTAAGTTTGATTTTGCATAAGTGAGTCATTAGTATATATTGACAGTTTTGCTACTTCAAACGTCACAACTATGCATATAATTTCCTTTCTCTGTTTAATTTTCTCATTGCACAGTCAAAACAATGTTTAAGAGGCAAGTAGTGAGATCTGGCGTGGTAGCCTAGTGACGAAAGTCTTTACCTTACATGCGCCAGGATACCATATGAACCTGGTTCTTCTTTTGTTTTTGCTTTTGTTTTATTTTGTTTTTTAAGGAAACATGGCCCAGACAAAAGCCTCATGGTTTATTATGACACTTATAATCAGTTACTTTGTCAAGGTCATTGTAAGCAGCAGTCAAATAAATGATTTCCTCACCACAGCCTCTGCCCCTTTTTTGGAACATGGCTGTCTCAGCCAGTGCCACTGTCCTGCTGGCTGACTTCTTCTGGAAGGTGCCAGCAAATGCGACCACTTCGGTGTTAATGAAAAACACTATATATGCAGTTCTGCTCAGCTGCCAGGCCCTGCAATTCTAGCCGCCCACCCTGTGCGCCACTCCAGTCTCGTGAGGTTATGCCTGCGTCCCCAACGACCCTAAACTGTATACCAGCCCTTCCAGGGTCAGCTGTGCTGTGCTGGAGCACTGTGAGCCTCTAGCATGCCCCCTCCCACAAGCCGACTGCACCAGGACCAGGTGGTTTCAGCCACTGCCCCAAAGGCTCGTTGTTGCTGCCGCCCCCCTCTTGGGCCACAACAGCTCTGCCAGTATCCCAAGCACCGCTTCTCAGCCCACCCTGACACCCCATATGCTACTCTAAGGCCAGGTAGACTTGACCACAGTCAATCGCCCTCCAGAATAGGTGCTGGGCAGAGGCTTAAGGCGAGCCGTGCAGTGGGCCAGGAAAAAAGCCCTCGCTTGGGTGGGGGATGAGGACAGTAGCCCTTGGCCACCCGGGGGGGCCAGGGTTTCCACTCAGAAGCTGTCTTCCCAGGAGACCGCTCCCACTGTGACTCAGAGGACAGGGGTAGGGCGACCCCTCTCACCCAGCAACAGCTGCTGTGACGTTGCCCTGGTGGGGTCCTGGCTGCGAGGCTTCAGGTGGCACTTGGCATCTCTGATCTTGAAGCGGGCCTTCTGCTTGATGGGAGTGCCAGGGGCGTCTGTGGGAAGCCAAAGCGTCCACGGCTGGTGGCTTCTCCAGTGGGCAAGGAGACGGTGGGGGACAGGGCTGCCCTGCCCCTGTGTAGACAATCTGCCCTGTCTCATTTCCCCCTCTCCCTGCTAAGCTTGTAAAAGGTGACTGTGTGTGTGGTGGGGTCACACCCTGGGCTGGGACCATGCAGCCAAAGGTCTTCTGTGAACAGGCAGAGGGCTGGCTCCTGTCTGCCCACAGCAGGGGCTTCTAGGAAAGCAGGGGCAATGGGAGAGGGCGTGAGGCAGGGGAGGGGCCGGAGATGTCACAGCTCAGGCTGCTGAGTCCCTGAAGTGCTGGTGGCAGCTATGGGACTCACAAGCTCTAAGCAGACACCTAGCACATTCAGTACACCCGGTGTGCACAGTGACCCGTTCTGGTGGACGCAGCCACTGAGGCCACTCCCTGCCCTGTCCCAAGCTGGTGCTGGCCAGCTCCAGGGCCAGCCTTGGCTTCGTGCCCCACAAACCCTCTTCCCCTATGAACCTGTAGCTGCCCGCCCGGTTCGCAGCTCTAGTGTCAGGCGGCCAGGACCGCGAACCTGTTCACTCACACAAATGCTCTGCCAACAGCCACTCCCAGGTTGGGTACACCAGGTTGGCCACGGCCCCCGGGTCCCCATCACTATGCCCGCTGCTCCAGTGTGGAACCAGTGTGTCCCAGCCCTCCTGCATGGCACTCTGCCTGAATTCCAGGGCCAAACCTGCCCACCCACCTACACTGCATCCAGCACTCCTGCCCTGTCCCCTGATGCAGGGACAGGTCTACTTGGAGGGAGATCCCTAACCTCCAGTTTGCCTGGGCCTCTGCTCCACAGGTGTCTCGAAGGCAGAGAGAATCAGTCAGTGCTCCCCGCTCACCGTGTACCTCTAGCGCCCGTCAGGATGGCACTTCAGGTTCAGGCCAGTGTAGATGGAGCCCACACTCTGCTAACCCACTTGCCTAGTGCTCCAGAGCTTCAAGGACTAGGTCGATGATACCCGTGCCTCTAACCCTCCCACTATGCCCTCTGCTCCAGGGGTCAGGCACACTCTGCCTGCAACCCACCCTCACCCCCCAAACACACACACACACACACACACACACACGGCAGGCTACTCTGCTTGCTGCAGCAGAACCAGATGGGCTCTGCCAGACACCCAGTGCCCCCAGCAGGTTGCTCACCCACCTGCCACTCCAGGAGCTTGCCCTGCTCAGGCAGCTCATACACCACTGCTGAAAGGACCTGCTGATTCAGCCAGCATCCCCGGGGCCCCCAGGCTGCATGCTGTTTACTTCGCTAACAACCCACCCTCCAAACCCTTGTTCCCGGCTTGCCTGCAAGCCACTCCAGGGTCAGGTGGACTCAGCTGGTGCCTCATGCCCTCTAGGCATTTGTCTGCCACTGTCCCCTCCTGCTGCTATAGCGCCAGGCCTGTTCAGAGGTCGCTTCACGGGCCCCAACATGCACACCATCCATTCTAGGGCATGTCATCCAAGCCACTTAGGCCAGTGCATCCTGCACAGCAACCGTAGTACACATGCCGTGCAGCCCTGCTCACTGTTTGCTACAGGGTTATGCAGCTTCAGCCAGTGTCACACTCACTGCACCCTTCCTCTGGGCCTGGGCCCTATCAGAGTGCATGCCATGCCCCCCCAGTTTTCCCACCGTGCCACCTGCTAATTTGGACCACACCCAGTTAGCCATGCTGCCCTGATTGCCACAGCGAAAACAGGCTGGGGACAGGGCCACGTGTGCTTGAACAGAGACTCCACCCGGCCCACTGTCCACTCCTCAGCCTGCGATCCACTCCTGGGCTAAGAGGGCTTGGCTGGTACCCCCAAGCGTGCCAGGCATGCACAGTGTGCTCCAGGGACAAGGAGTTAGGACAAGTCAAGAACCAAAGGCACCCACCGGCTGCTTCGCCCAGGGCCAGGCCAGAGAAGCCCGTGCACTCTACACCCGCTTTCCTCCCACCATCTACTTCACAGCCAAGTCATCCTGGCCAGTATCCCTGCTGCCATAGCACCGTAGTTGTCCACTTCAGAGCCTAATCGTGCTGGGGGAAGGGTGTGCCTTTAACACTCTCCCTCTGTTTCCCCACTTGCCCATCCAGGGCCAGGCTTGGTGAGCCAGAGGCAGTGCACCTCTAACCCAAGCACACTGTCACACTGTCCACCATCCGCTGCTGAGAGCCAGTCGGGCTCAGCCAGTGATCCTGTTCCCTCAGCGCTGGGTTTCTTCTGCTGGCCACCTGGCCCTTGTCAGCCTCAGCCTGCATGCCTTGAATCCCCTACCCCATGACACGTCCACCCTGTCACCTTACCAGACGCTACCTGACACTCCAGTGGCATTTCCCACATTCATATTCCTTCTGCAAGCTGCTCCAGGCCCAGGCCAGCTGGGCAGCTCCAACACTCACCTCTAGCCTGCCTGCCCCAGTAGCTTTTCTGCTGCCCCAGGGCAAGGAGGGCTAGAGTTGCAAGGAATTTGAAGCAAAACACTGCAGCAAAAACCTCATTTTTTGTCTCACATGATACAATTTTCATGCAGAAAATTCTAGTTTGCAAAGCAGGATTTATTTAATAAGGAGAAGGAGAACGGCTGCTGCCCTAGTGGCAGGACAGGCTCCAAGGGAAAAGAGACCCAAGACAATAGTGGAAATGGTGTTTTTTATGCACTTTCTCAGGGAGGGGTTCACATGAGTCACCCCAAGGACAGAGAGAAAGAAACTTATTCACAATGGGCAGTAATGTCTAGCACCTCACCCAGAAAAAAAGAGGGTCAGACTTGTGGCGTCCTTCTTCCAATGTTGTAGGGTAGGCAGCCAGTTCTGGGTCACCAGCTTGGAAGACACACCCCACACCACGCAGACTTTCCCTTCTGACCACCTGAGATGCTCACCTATCATCACCTGGAACCTGAGAGGGGGTGGTATTGCATTGTTGCATTGTTATGCAACCACTGGCCTCACAAACCCCAATGAAACCCATGATAGGAAGGGGCTCACTCTCTTGGTTACCTACTTCCATTGCTCTGGCACTCTGACTCTCGGCCTCCCCAGTACCTGCTAGCTCTCCACATGCCAGCACAAAGACCATGAGGAGAGGTAGCCCTAAACATGGCCCCTGAATGTCTGTACTTCTCACCCCCTGGTCACAGATTGTGTTGGACAGTAAAGATGTTACTTCTAAGATACTTTGTATTTCTAATTTGTGTACTGTCCAGATTTCCAGGAGAGGTGAGGCCTAGCAGTAATGGAATTTGCACAGAGAAGGCAGGGAAAGGTGAGTGTCTGCAGCCTTGTAAGCCTGTCCAGGCTGTTGGCTGCATGTCTCTTAGGATAATCTATATTGCTGGGGAATCTGGGACATAGGTCTTCAGATTAACACACAGACTTCAGGGTAATGACCATTTCTTCCTCTTGGGGTTTCCATTCAGACTGTATTATCACATAAACTTGTCATTTGTTAATTTCTAGTGGGCCCTGTTATCACCAAACTTGGTTAACAAAGACTCCTTAATACACCCTAGACTTGTCTGGCATGATCTTGCTTGCACCGCACAACACCATCCTGAAGATAAGCTGAAAGTTGAAGCGCAGTTCCTTTGACAGTAACCCAGAGATGAGGTTAGTGTGACCCACATCTCACTGCATTTGATATGGCAACAGCTGTGAGGGATGATTAATATGCTGATTCTATCCCTGTGTTCCCTCCCCAGAGAAGGGAACAGGAAGGAACATGGAAATAGGGGAAGACCCTGTTCTCACATTTTAAAGGATAATTTTACTAGGGACCAGGAGATCCAGCCTGACTCCTCACATACTACTCCAGTGCCTTCATGTTCACAACTGCCCTCTGCTTGCTCCAGGGCCAGGCAGGGTAGACCAGCCTCTCCTTTCATTAGGCATGCCTGCCCATCATCATGCTTTTCACTGAGGGACCACGCCAGCTCAGGTGGTGCCTACCATGTCCTCCAGCCTACCTGCTGGTGGCTATAGGGCCAGGCCAGGTGAAAGAGCATCCACAGTCTCCAACACTCAGGCACTCGAGCCCTGCTCACTGCTTGAGGCCGAAGCCAGCTCTTTGGACCATTCACACACACAAAGCAGTCCACCAGCTGCCCTGTTTGCATTTTCAGGTCTAGGTTGGCTCTGCCAGGGACCCTGCCACCCCTGTCCTCCATCTTGCTCCTTAGGGCTAGCCTCACTCTCCCTGGACCCACAGCGCCTCTAGAATTCCCACCTTGGTTTTTGCAGCAGGCACAGGTCTTCTGTGCAGGAAAATCCTGTGCGTCTAACCTGCCTGTCACGCCTCCCTCGGGCAACTCCAAGTGGCTCTGCCTGCCACTCCAGGAACAGACTGGCTTGGCCAGAATAACAAGCTGCAAAACGCAGCCACCAAACCAACCAGCCTTGGCATGCCAGGTCAGATGGGCCCAGATTCACTTTCAATGCTCCCAGCCTGCTTGTCAAACCCTCCAGGGTTCGGGAGGCTCTGCCACCATCCCATCAACCCCATACATGCCTGTAGCATGCCTGTCCATCTGCCCCATCAGTTGCTCAAGACCAGGCTGGCTCAGCCAGCAACCTGCTTCCTCTGACAGCTGCTGACCCAAAGCCAGTTCCGGACAGGGACTGCTCAGCTGCCGACCCCCTTGGCACTCTGTGCCTCTATCAGTCCTGATAACATGCCCACTGTTCCAAGGCCAGGACAGGCCATTTGGGCCAGCATCAAGCACTCCATCCTGCAGGCACCACACTCGTTCAAGTCCCTGTGCCACCATGCCTCTAGCATTCTTGCCAGGGCCTCTAGCGCCAAGCTCCCATGAGACTGCTCCAGGGTCAGGCCAACTGCCCCATGCCCCCAGTCCACCTGCCCTCCACCTGCTTCAGGGCCACACAGGCCCTTCCAGCATCCCCACATGCCCAGCACAACTGCCCTGCTGGCCTGCTTGCTGTTTCAGAACCAGACTGACTTGGATGGCAACCTCAGGCCCAAGTCCACCTGCCAATCTCTCCAGGTTTAGGTGTGCTCAGCCAGCCATGTTCCCCACCACCACTGCCCCAGCATTCAATGCCATCCGCTGCCCCACCAGGGCCTCAAATCTGGCATCCCCAGTGCATCTAGCCAGTTGACTTGCATCATGGCAGCTGCCCCAGAGCCAGGCACAGTCACTGAGCCACCCAGCACACCAAGCAGACTGCTGGCCTACCTACTGTTTCTCCTATGCCAGTGGCACAACCAGCACTCCCATCCCGCCCTGACTGTCCTACCAGGGCTAGCTGGCTGTGCTCGCCACCCCGGGACTCTAGCCTGCCCAGCCTGTGGCAATGGCTGCGGCCACTGTTACAGAGTCAAGGCAGTTTGGGCAGTGCCACCTCTTCCCTTGCCTGACAGCTGCCCACTGCAGGGCCAGGCCAGCTCAATAATATTAGTACATCCCACATCCCACTTCACCCCACATTCCCAAACAATCTGCAATCCGTTCCAGGACCAGACTAACTTAGCTTTTACCCAGTCCACTGCTCTAGGACTAGACCTGTGCCGTGGGTGCTCCACCAGCCCCCAGCACCCATGCAGTCCTCTCCAGACTGGGTGCACAGCTGTGGTTCCCTCACGGCTAGCCTGCCCACTGCCCTGCCTCTTGCTCCAGGACCAGGCAGACTTGGCCAGTGACATGGTGTCTACTTCAGACCACTCATCCGCCTGTCACTCCAGAGCCAGCTCTGTCCACCCTGCACCCACCATGCCTCTACCACTTCCACCATGCCTGCTACTCAGGGACATATTGGGGGCTGGGATCTTCCAAGGGTAGATCTGGCTTCCAGGCCCCTACTCTGGGATCAGGGGCTGGAATGTTCCAGGGACTCTGCTGCTTCCCTCTATGCCTCTCCCATCTCCTATTCCCCAAAATCCAGCTATCTGGGCTTTGTACTTCCAGAGGTGGGTCCTGCTTCCCTGTGGGTAGTTCCCTCTGTTTTTGCTCTGTGGCTCCTGCCTTTGCTGTCTCTTTGTGTGGCTGGATGCGGAGACCCTTACTCCGTTGGTGCTTGCAAGATGGACTCCTGGTGCCGTTTCCTGTGTGACTTCATCTCGCAGCCTGCTGTGACCCAGCATAGGGTTTGACCCAGGACCAGCCGCACATTCCTTTCTGTCTGTCTAAGTCCATGCTGGTGGGCACCTGCACCTTTCCCCACCACAGTACGGGGGAACAAAGGACCCTCCACTGAAGGCATGGCAGATTGATTGATTTGAAAGGCATGGTACAAGAGGGAAAGAGATCTTCCCTCAGCTGCTTTTCAACTGTTTCAAAATCTTGGGGGTATTACAACGAAGTGTTGAGGCCATTAACATCATCAACAAAGAGAGAGTGGTTGTGCAAAGTCTTAGTCTGTTAAAAAAAAGATCAAGTGACATATTAAGACTCCAGAAAATCTTAATTGTGAAATAAACAACATCAAACTGATTGATGGTAAAGACCCTGAATCAAAGACATCAGATTGGACCCAGCAAAAAGGCCTAGTGGTTAAATCTTAACCTGGCATGAATGGGATCCAATATGGGTGCCAGTGTGTGTGTGCCTGTAGCTCTATTTACCTTCCAACTTCCTGCTTGTGGCCTGAGAAAGCAGTAGTGGTTGGGCAGAGCCTTGAAACTCTGCACTCAAGTGGCATATCAGGAAGAGACTCCTGGATCCTGGCTTCAGATGGCTCAGCTGTGGCTGTGGCTGCCACTTGGGGAGTGAACCAGTGGATGGAGGATATTTATCTCTGTCCTTCTTTCTGTAGATCTGACTTTACAATAAAAACAAAACAAAGCTTGTGATGTCTCTAATATTCTCACGTAGTATACATACATTCTCTCTCAACCTCTCTTTACATGTGTATGTATTTTTAGTAGAGAGTCTGTCAGATAAGAAAACACTTTGATCCAAAGGGCTCCAAATGCAATGGAGAGGGCCAGGTGAGATGGCCTAGCTACTAAAGTACTCACCTTGAACGTGGCAGGATCCCATATGGGCACCAGTTCTAATCCCGGCAGCTACACTTGGCATCCAGCTCCCTGCTTGTGGCCTGAGAAAGACTTGGGACACTGCACCCATGTGGCAGACTGGAGAAAGTTACTGGCTCCTGGCTTCAGATCAGTGCAGCACTGGCCATTGTGGTCACTTGGGGAGAGAATCATCAGACAGAGGATATTCCTTTGTCTCTCCTCCTCTGTCTATCTGAGTTTGTGATAAAAACAAAATAAATTAAAAACAAAACAAAAGAAAAAACAAAAAGAGAGGGGCTCGGACTGCAGACATCCACCTTGCCCTGGCTTCTCTGGCCACATTCCATTACTGCTAGGCCTTACATCTCCTGAAACTCTGGAAAGTACACAAATTATAAATACAAAACATCTTAGAATTAATATCTTTCCTGTCCCACCCAAGCAGTAAACAGATTGTGAGGAATACACACATACAGGTGCCATGTTCAAGGGCTACCTGAAGACCTGAAACCAAAAACGTACTGCGGAGAGCAAGAGTCAGAGTGCCAAAGCAATGAAAGCACGTGACCAAGAGAGAGTGTCCACCCTCCCCCTCCCTGCAATCAGGGGTCACTGTGGGCCTTGTGAGGGGAGTGGTTACACAACAATGCAATTCCGGCCCCTCTCAGGTTACAGATAGGGGAGCATCACATTTGGGCAGGAGGAAACACCTAGGAGGTGGGGTGGGGTGTGGCTTCCAAACTGGTGATCCTGAACTAGCTGCCTAGCCCACAACATTGGGAGAAGGAAGACACAAATTTCAGCCTTTCATTTTTGGTTGATGCAGCAGACATTACTGCCCATTGCGAAAAAGTTTCTTTCTCTCTGCCCTTGGTGTGACTCATGTCAACCCCTCCCTGAGATAGCACTGTATGGACACAATTCCCATCTTTTTCTTGGGTCTTTCCTTCCTTGGAGTCCCTCCTGCTGCTTCTAGGGCAGGCCACCTTCTTTCTGCTTCTTAAGTAAATCCTGCTTTGCAAACTAGAGTTGTCTACAAGAACATTTTTTCATGAGACAGGAAATAGATTGTTGCAGTGTTTCGTGCTGATTTCCCTACCACACTAGCCTGCTTTGCCCTGCAGCAGTGGAAAGGCTATGGGGGCGGGCAAGCTGGAAATGAGTGTTGTGGGGCCAAGCCCTCCTGGCCCTGGAGGAGATTCTAGGCAGGCCAGGGGTGTGGGAGATGACACTGGAGGGTTACGGTGATGCTGCAAATTGTGCATGTTGTGGGGTGGGGGCTCAAGATGTGCAGGCTGGGGCTGCAGGGTCACTGGCAGAAGGGGCTCAGCCCTGAAGCGGCTGGCAAACACACTCTCTACTAAGGGAGTGGGATAACTGGCTGAGCCCGACTGTCTCTCGAGCAGTGCACGGTGTGGCAGTGCTCCTGGGCTAGAGGTGTACTGGGGCCAGCTAACTGAACCTGGCCCTGGATTGGCAGGTGGGGCAATGGTATTATCTTAAAGAAGCACTTCCGCTACCCTACCCCCATGCAATCTGGTCTGGTCAAGAAATGGGGAACTACAGTGCCGTAAGAGCAGGGACACTGGCCAGGATGACTTGGCTATGAAGCAGATGGCAGACAGAGAGGGGACGCACAGTGCACCGACTTGTCCGACTTGGCCCTGGAATAGTGGCCAATCAGCTCCTTGGGCTCTGGGCTTACTGCCATGACCCATTGGCTTTGGAATACAAAGTATGTGTACTGGGGGCACATGTGGATACCGACCAAGTAGCATGTGGGGCTGAACGGCCTGCTAGCTAGGGCTGAGGGATGCACTGGCCTAGGCAACTGGGACAATGTGGCCCTGAAGCAGATGGAGTGCATGCTCAGGGCCATGAATGCTGTCTGAACAGGCCTGGCCCTAGATCAGTGGTAGGGGGTGATGGTGAGGTTGGGTTAGAGGCATGTGGAGCACCAGTTGAGCCCACCTGACCCTGGAGTAGCTTACATCCAAGCTGGCAATGGGGGGCTGGGTTGTTAGTAGAGTGGACATCCAGCGGGCTAAGGGCATAGGGGATGCCAGCTGAACTGGCCAGTCCTTGCAGCAGTGGTCTATGAGCTTCTCGGCAGGGCAAGTCCCACATGCTGTTTGGTCTATGAGCAGACTGTTGGGGGTGCCAGGTGGCTGGTAGTGCCCATCTGGTTCTACAGCAGCAACTGGAGCAGTGAGGCAGGTGTGTTGGTGTCTTGGGCAGAGTGGGCCTAGGCCTGGGCCTGGAGCAACGAGAGGCCTAGAGGTGCAGGGATCATTAGCCTAACACTTGTGGCTCTGGAGCAGGTGGCAGGTGAGCTAGGGGAGCATGGGCACAGTCCAACTTTTCCTGGCCTTGAAGTGGCCATCCTTGGGGGTATTAGAGGTGCAGGGTGGGTGGCAAACGCTGGCTGATTCTACATGCCCACGAGATACCTGAAATGTGGAGGGTCAGGTGGGCTAGATGTAAGGGGGTCTCTGTTCAAGCAGTCCTGTCCCTGCAGCTGGACACAAGGCAGGAGTGTTAGAAGCAGTGTAGGTGCTGGGTAAAAGGGTCTGGCATTGGAACACAGGCAGAGTGTGGTACATGAGGGCTGCGATCATGTATGCTGGCCCAGGCAGTCTGGCTCCACCCAGGAGCAGCAGTCATCTTGACAGGTGGTGGGGTGATGGGACAGGGTAAGCAGAGGCCAGCCCAGAGTACCTGGTCTGGGACTGGCTGGTGGGCGAGAGGTTGTCTGAGTGAAGAAGTTGGTGGCCTAGCTTGCCTGGCACTAGAGCTGCAGACCAAGCGGGCATGCTACAGGCTCATTGGGGATGAAGGATAAGAGAGGATGCAGCCAAACAGCTTGCCCTTGGAGCACCAGAAAGCTGGGCGAGGTATATCCGCTGTGGGCAGGTTGCTCTAGCCAAGCCAACATAGCCTTAGAATAGCGTGTGGGGTGACAGGGTGGTTTCAGAAGTGGTGCTGGGGATGGCAGCAGAGCTGTCTTGGCCCTGGAACAGGCAAGGCTGGCTGTAAGCACATGGGACACTGGCTGAGACCACCTGGCCATGGTGCAGTAGGCTTGAGCAATAGCACAGCCCAGCTGGCTTTGGAAGGGCTGGCATGCGGGTTAGGGTTGTTAGGGATGTGGACTCAACCCCTCTGAGCATGGAGTGGCATGTGGGCTGGGTGGGCTAGAGGTGCAGGGCCTGGCAGCTGAGCAGGCTTGCATATGTAGTAACTGGTGTTGCCGCTGGGTGTCAGACTCGCTGGTAACTTCCAAGGGAAGTCAACTACTGGAATAGTGGCACTGGCAGAAACAGCCATGCACCAAACAGGGGTAGATTCTGTGGTGAGGAAATCATTCACTTGACCGCTGCTTACAATTACATTTACAAAGTAACTGATTATAAGCATCCTAGTAAACAGTGAGGTTTGTGTCTGTGATATGTTCTCTTAAAATGAATCTTGCTTATTTTGTAGGATTAATTCTAAGCCAAGTGGTGTACCTTTGTAGAATCACAGTGTGTTCTCTCAGGAGTCCTATTTGGTAGCAACAGAAACCTTTTCAACAATGATCCCTATGCTCACCTTGTATCATTCTTCATGGAGTCCACATCTAGAGCAGGATGTCCAAACTTCTAATTCCATCAGTGTCAGGGATCTCCTAGATTCCCCTCCTCCCCGCCCCTGGCCTTTCACTTGACTGGCCATCATTGGGCCACTGCCTTGCTTGTTCAGCATCAATGGTAAGATGTGGGCAGAGCAGGCTCTGGTCTGGTGACCCAGCTGGGTGCTGACTGATTCCATAGCATTGCTGCTAGCTAATACTGGGTTCTGTCAGAGCCACAGGCATACATATCAGTTGGAGAATTAGCCCACCCATTCAGTCAACACTGAGAACAACACAATTTTGTTTCTGCTTGTTTTATTGGACTTTATATAGAGACTCATCATACTTGTCTAAAAGTGTACCTGGTAATAAACCTTTCAAAATTTACATTGAGTAAATGTATATATAATTTATGTCATTTAGTTATTTAAATGCATATTTTATGTGTGTACACATTTTTGTTTCACATGATTGCACCATCACAGAGATTTATAAATACTTCAAAGTGCATCATAAAAAGATTATTTTTTAAAAAGATTTATTTACTTATTGTTAGAAAGTCAGATTTCAGAGATAAGAAGAGACAGAGAGGAAGATCTTCCATCTGCTGGTTTACTCCGCAAGTTGCTGCAGTGCGTGTAGCTGAGAAACTCCAAAGCCAGGAGCCAAGAGCCTTCACTAGGTTTTACACAAGAGTACATGGTCCCAAGGCTTTGGGCCATTGTCTACTGCTTTCCCAGGCTACAAGCAGGAAGCTGGAAGGGAAGTGTAACAGCTGAAACATGAGCTGGCATTCATATGGGATCCCAGCACATGCAAGGAAAGGACTTCTGCCACTAAGCTACCACACCTTGTCCAAAACCGAATTTTATAAATCCGAATTCCAAAATTCATCTTTTTTTTTAAAGATGTATTTATTTTTTTTTATTGGAAAGTCAGATATACATAGTGGAGGAGAGACAGAGAGGAAGATCTTCTGTCCGATGATTCATCCCCAAGTGACTGCAACGGCCGGTGCTGCATGTATCTGAGGCCAGGAACCAGGAGCTTCCTGGTTTCCAACATGGGTGCAGGGTCCCAAGACTTTGGGCCATCCTGCACTGCTTACCCAGGCCACAAGCAGGGAGCTGGATGAGAAGTGAAGCTGCCGAAATTAGAACTGGCGCCCACATGGGATCCTGGCATGTTCAAGGCAAGGACATCAAGCCACTAGGCCACGCTGCCAGGTCCTGCAACTTATACCTTAAGGACTATAATCAATTATATTAAGCATAGATTTTAATTCACAATCTTTCCCATCAACAACACATTTCCATTCTTGTTACCAGTCTGCATGCTAATATAAAATCTAGGAGATAGAGAACATGAGTTCCCCTCTTACCTTGGAACAATGTAACAGTGGATTACATTTTAAATCTATGCCAATTTATTCTTGACATAACTGTTACATGCTTTAGAGATCACATCAAGAGTTGTATTTAGAGCCCAGCCAGGTGGCCTAGTGGCTAAACTCTTTGCCTTGAGTTCGTCGGAATCCCATATGGGCACTGGTTCTTTTTTTTTTTTCATATTTTAAAAATTTATTTATCTCAAACTGTGCATAATGGAGTAAAAACTTAAGTTGAAAATGTACCTGTTATAAGAATGGTATCGGTTCAAATATATATACGGATTCTCGGCAGAGTGATTCAAATAATACAGAGCCAAATCTTTTAAAATATACTATGGGAAAAACAAAACAGGAAGAGGGATGTGAAGGAAACCTGAAAATATCACAATAAACTTACAGAAATATTACAAACCATCTGAAAATAATTCAAACAGTAATTTTATGTCGGTGCTCTTTCATCTGAACAAAATGGAAAGTTTGGGATTGAACAAAAACTATTATCGATTACCAATGATGTCAATCTGCATGGCCATTTTTGCTTAACAGAAAGTTAAAAGAAATTTAGTACAATCTGAAACTCTTGCCCATTTTAAAACCAGACCACGGAGATAGTTTTCCCAGTTACTTATTATAAATTTTTTTCCTTTTATACAATTTTTTTTAAAGATTTATTCGTTGTATTACAGCCAGATATACACAGAGGAGGAGAGACAGAGAGGAAGATCTTCTGTCCGATGATTCACTCCCCAAGTGAGCCGCAACGGGCTGGTGCACGCCGATCCGAAGCCGGGAACCTGGAACCTCTTCCAGGTCTCCCACGTGGGTGCAGGGTCCCAATGCATTGGGCCGTCCTCAACTGCTTTCCCAGGCCACAAGCAGGGAGCTGGATGGGAAGTGGAGCTGCTGGGATTAGAACCGGCGCCCATATGGGATCCCGGGGCTTTCAAGGCGAGGACTTTAGCCGCTAGGCCACGCCGCAGGGCCCTTTTATACAATTTTTAAAATAATTAAAATGTCCAAATCTGGGTCTGGCGGCATGGACTAGCAGCTAAAGTCCTCGCCTTGAGTGTGCCAGGATTCCATATGGGCGCCAGTTCCTGACTGCTCCACTTCCCATCCAGCTCCCTGCTTGTGGCCTGGGAAAGCAGTCCCAATCGTTTTGGGATCCTGCATCCCTCTGGGAGGTTCCTGGCTCTGGATTGGCACAGCACCGGCCATTGTGTTATTGGGGAGTGAATCATCGGAGGGAAGATCTTCCCTCTGTCTCTCCTATTTGTATATCTGACTTTGTAATAAAAATAAATAAATCTTTTTAAAAATGTCCAAATCTAATTAATTCTCTTCACATTTGGTAGCCCCCTCTGAACCTGTCATTTGCTGTGGGTAATGAAATTTGCATCTTTGTCAACATACCAGGATTTTTGTTGCATGCGCTTGTTTTATTGTCATGCTTCCTTCTCACTCTCTACTGTTGCACCCCTCTCATTTCCTATTTTGTTGTTGTTGTTTTGTTTGTTTCCATTTTCCTCTGAATATGTCATTCCCCCTGCTCCCCACTTCACTATCACCCCCCAACCTCCCCTCCCACCCCCAGTCCTTCTCCAGTCCGCTGTCCTGTGGGCGCCCCTCACATGTGCGAGAGAGGCAGTGTGCTGTTAATGGCCATGCTGGGCACCAAGCTGCTCTGGTAGTGCTGTGACGTGTGCACTCACCTGGGGCTGGTGGGCTCTGGCACCTCTGCTCCAGGGAGGTACATGATGATCTTGTTCTGGAGGTCCCCGGCCTGGCAGGGTGCCCTGGAGTGGGAGGAAGAGGTAACCAGGAGTGGAGGGGGGGGCTGGAACTGGTCTTGGACTTGACTACCGAGCCCATGGAGCTCAGTACCATTGCAGGGGTGTCATGCTGCAACTAGGACATGCTGTGGGTGGGACAGCCGTTCATGTAGGTCTGCGAGCTGGTCATGGAGTTGTACTGCAACATGCTCACGTCATAGCGGTGCATGGGCTGCATCTGAGCCACGCCATGCGCATTGAGGCCCCGATGCTGCAGGCAGCCAAACTGGTCCTGCATCATGCTGTAGCTGCCATTGCTCCAGGCCTTCACGAGCACATAGCTGTCCATGCGCTGGTTCACGCCCGCGCCCAGGCCGCTGCCCACCCCAAACCCGCTGGCCATGCTGTTGCTACTGGGGGCCAGCAGGCCTCTGGGCTGCGTGTACTTATCCTTCTTCATGAGAGTCTTGGTTTTCCGCCTTGGCCAATATTTATAATCCAGATGCTCCTTCTGGTGCAGCCCCCTCAGCCGCTTGGCCTTCGCGATGAAGGGCCGCTTCGCCATCTCCAACTGTTTCCACTCGGGGCTCAGACACTTGCTGATCTCAGACTTGTGCATCTTGGGGTTCTCCTGGCCCATCTTGCGACTTTGCCCATGGGACCACACCATGAAGTTGTTCCTGGGCCTTTAGGTTGCCATTGCCGACCACCGCTTCCATGGCGTTGCCATCGCTGCCACCCCCCCGAATTCGGCTGCGGGCCCAGCGGCTTGAGCTCTGTCTCCATCTGTTGTCACTAGGCCATTTAATTTTTTTTTAAAAGATTTATTTTATTTTTATTACAAAGTCAGATATACTGAGAGGAGGAGAGATAGAGAGGAAGTGGAGCTGCCGGGATTAGAACCAGCGGCCATATGGGATCAAGGCGAGGACCTTAGCCACTAGGCCACGCTGCCAAGCCCCATCTCCATCTGTTGTACATGCGGGTGCTGTGCGCGTGGGCCCAGCCCGCTGAAGGCCGGAGACCCTTGGCGCGACAGGGAACTGGAGGGTGGGGGGACCGCAGGAGGAGGAGGAAGTGTAGGGGAGGCGGGCCGGCAGGTGATTGGGGATCACGGGTTGGGAGAGAAGACCAGGTGGAGGAGAGCAATTTGGGGAGGGGAGGAAGGAAGGGGACAGAGGGGGGAGAGAGAGAGAGCGAGATAGAGAGAGAGAAAGAGAAGCGAACTGGAATCGGGTTCAAAAAAGCAGTGTTTCCCTCCGCCTCGGGCCCATGCCGCCGCCACCGACTGCGATTATTATTATTATTGTTGTTGTGATTATTTTTTTGGAAAGGCTTAAGCCCCTGACTCAAACTTCTTTCTGCCTTTCTTTCTCTCCTCTTCTTGTCCCCTCAGTCCTTAAAGAGGTAGCAAACTACTTTCTCCCTTTTGCAAACACTCTTTCTCTGCTTTTACAACTCCTGATACTTTTTTGAACAAGTTAATAGACAGCCGTCCGAGTGCTGATTCTAATCCTGGGAGTCGTGCTTCGCATCCAGCTTCCTGCTTGTGGACTGGGAAAGCCTTGGGACCCTGCACACATGTGGGAGACATGGAGGAAGTTCCTGACTCCTGGCTGCGGATCGGCAAGCACCAGCCTTTGTGGCCACTTGGGGAATGAATCATCCTACAGAAGAGCTTCCTCTCTGTCTCCCCTCCTATCTGTATACCTGACTTTGCAATAAAAATAAACTAAATCTTAAAAAAAAAGAGTTGTACTTAATCAGGCACAAACAGTGCTCTTAGGGCACAAGAGGCTAGGAATTCTTAAGTTTACATTTAGAAAATCTCACTGGTCGGCAAAGGGCGTAGACATGTTTGAGATGACAGAAAATTATTAGATAGGCTAAGGTATAGAAAGCAGATTACAGAAAAAGTAAGGGGTCAGGAAGTCAGCAGGGAGGTACTTGGAGAACCCCTGCACACAGAGAAGAGGTGACCACAGCTGAGCGGTGTTTAGGGAACAGAAAATCCAGCAGCCACTGATGAGCTGTGATTCGGACTCAAAGGACAACCAGAGACCCAGAAGCAGCCACAGATCAGCCCTTGCAGCAGCCAGGTGGGAACTTGGGTTCACATGGGGAGCTCGGGAAGTGAAGACAGGTTGGGACTGGCGAATCGTGCCAAATACTTTGGATGTGGGGAGAAACGCACCCTCCTTCACTGCTGGTGGGAGTATAGGCTAATACAACCACTGTGGAAATCAGCATGGAGAATGGTTGGAGAATTGCAAATAAATCTGCAATACAACCCAGCTATCCTGCTGCTGGGAATATACCCAATGGAAATGAAATCTGCATGTGAGAAGGGCATCTGTAATCCTATTTACAATAGCACAAGCTACAATAGCAAAGACATGAAAACAATCTAGATGTGCATCCAAAGAAGAGTGGTTAAAGACACTGGGGTACACCTAATCCATGGAATATTATTCAGCTATTAAGAACAATGAAATCATTCTATTTACAACCAGGTGGTCCCAACTAGAGACCATTATGCTCAGTGAAATAACTCAGTCACAAAAGAACAAAAATCATATATTCTCTCTTATATAAGGAAACCAGTGTGGACTATGTAACTTCAATAATCCAATCGATACTGTTTTTGTTTTGTTTTGGCTGCATTCCATGTGTTTTGAAGTTTATTATTTCAGTTGTATTTGTTCCAAATACTCTCTCTCTTTATTTTAAGATGTATTTATCCTTATTGCAAAGTCGGATATACAGAGAGGAGGAAAGACAGAGAGGAAGATCTTCTGTCTGATCATTCATTCCCCAAGTGAGCACAATGGCCGGTGCTGTGCCGATCTGGAGCCCGGAGTCAGGAACCATGAACTTCCTCCAGGTCTCCCATGCGGGTGCAGGGTCCCAAGGCTTTGGGCCATCTTCCACTGCTTTCCCAGGACACAAGCAGGGAGCTAGAGGGGAAATGGAGCTGCTGGGATTAGAACTGGGTGCCCATATAGGATCCCAGCAAAAATGCTCTTTTCTCTTGTTGAATTCATTGCCAGCTCAGGACTATATGATGGCATCATTTTTCCCAAGAGACTTTTGCATCTCCTTCTTGTCACCCATGTGTTGGTTACTCAGTGGTGTGTTTGTTCATGGAGCTGTAGTTTGTTGTTGTCATTGTTGTTGTTGAGGCTGTTGTTCTAGCTCATACCAGTTGTTGACCTTGTTTCATGGTTTCTCAATTATGGAAATGTATAGTGATGGGGTAATGGGGCCTACCATATCCAGATGTGGGGATATAATGCAACATGCATCCCTGTATCCAGATTAAAGATGGATTTCCAATGAAATTCTGGGAAAAGTGTAGAGAATGGGATGCTGGACAGTTTGAGTTTGTCTGCTCCAGCAATGTTCGGGTACACTTAAATAAGAGACTGATGGAATTACAATTTCTCATGGAGGATTGTACCACTGTAGTAAAATGGGGAATATCTGTCGGGGGTGGGACTTTGAGGGAAAATACCAGTCAATATGAAATTGTAACACATAATTCAAATATTCAAAATTAAATATATGTATGTATAAAAGAAAAAAAAGAACTGAAACGCTTGATATGCTTTTTATACTCTATGTTAATCTTCAATGGCTCAGGAGAGCAGAGAAATCTTCCTCCTTCTTAGAATGTGTGAGGAAGAAGTTAAATACAATCTATCAAGATTGTAACAGGTAATTTACAGACACCAGACTCGAATCTGCATTTCACATTATCAAAAACTATAAAGACATACAGTGGAATCCAAGAGTGATCCTGGATCCTGACAGCCTCTTAACAGGAGGTCATATGCACGGAGCAGGAGGGGATCCCAGAGACTCCCAGTACATCACCAAGAAATATCAATATGTGTACCAAGGACTATATCCCAACTGTCAAGGAGATCACAGGGAATTGGGGCACCCTCATAAGCCAAAAACTCTGAGGACAACTATTACCTATCAGATTTCCCACATTGGATGGAAGAGACCCAGATCCTTCCTCACGGGATCTAACATCATCAGAGCAACAACAAGGAGCCTTGAGCAGTCCTCAGAAACAGAAGAACAGTAAACTTCTATCAGGACTCAGGAGAGGAGCTCTCTCTGGTCTTTACTTAGTTCCAACTTTTTCTCTCCATCCTCTCTGGCAATGGCCATCAGGGTCGCTCTGTAAATCCACCCGCCCAAAAAAAAAAAAAAAATTAGATCAGATAGACAGAGACAGACCAATAAGGAAAGCTTAGAACAGTTAGGAAAAAGCTTGGACTTCCATATACCTTACTAGGTAGAACACAAAGATCAGTTACTCCTCACTAAGGCATAGAAGATTTCTCTGCACACCCCTCCAAAATTTGCTCTGTGCTGGATAGTTCACATATGGCTATGAAAGCTATAAGCCTGTTTGGACTATCCTAAATTTTGCAAAGTTCAGTAAAAATCACACTTGAATACTATAAGCTGCTAAATATAAAAATGAAAATAGACATGAGCCAGCTGAATCATACCATATAAGCATTTTGAGGCTTTTAGCAACTGACTGTGTATATACTACAATTGTGATGTAATGAAGTAGTTACAGGATGTGATTAAGAACTTGCAATTCCTAACAAATGGGTTACTCAATACCATGTTAATTAACTTCATGATGTTGTGAATTTCCATGTTTCTTTGTGTTGTTGAAGTTGTGTAGTGGCTTTTCATTGAAGGGGATGATATTCTGCCAGCTCTACTTTTGTACCAAGGAGGGTCACCAATTGAAACTGTTGAATTTAGCTGGACAATGGGATGCTGGACTCTCTGCATGGATTTTGCCCACAATGACAGAATCATGGCTGGATATGAACTGTGCCACTGTAACAATATGGAGGAATTCAATATGGGGGGATGGCTGAGGAGGGATTGCGGGAATCCCAGAGCCTATGATACCGTGTCATAAAATGAAATAATAATTAACAAAAGAAAATATTTATCTCACTTAAATACATTTTTTAAAAATTTTATTTTAATTTTAGAGCACAGTCAGTTATACAGAGAAGAGGAAAGACACTGAAGAAGATATTCCGTCCAATGGTTCACTTTCCAAGTGACCGCAATGGCCGGTGTTGGGCCAACCCAAAACCAGTATACAAGAACCTCCTTACAGGACTCCCATGCGGGTGCATGGTCCCAAGACTTTGGGTCATCATCCTCCACTGCTTTCCCAGGCCACAAGAGGGAGCAGTATAGAAAACAGGACTGCCGGGATTAGAACTGGTGCCCATAGGGGATCCTGGTGCTTTCAAGGTGAGGACTTTAGCTGCTAGGCCTCCACGCTGGGCCCTAAATCAAAATTTAAGGCGTAGAAATCTAATTGAATGTTTATTACTTTTGGAGGGCTCTGTTCTAGCAAGTTACTGAACAAGCTTGGCAAGTAACATTTTGTTTTGTTTTATTTGTAAGTAGATGTTACTTAGCTTATTCTGTACCCCACCCCTCTGGATTAGGGGTGGGGTGGGTGAAGCATAGAAAAGTAAAAGAAAATGCTTAAATCTTGGAATAATTAGTTTCAAGAAGAGGAAGAGGGTGAAGGAGGGGGAGAAGTGGTTGTGGCTGCTCAGATTCTCAGTGAGGACAGCTAGCTAGGGAACTTCAGACAGAGGAGGGTGAAGGAAGGAGTGAGGTGTGAGAAGTAGGTGGAGCTCAGTGTGACTTAGATGGGAGAGAGTGGAGGGAAATATTGATTATTGGTCACACAGTTCATTATCATTTACACCCAAGTAGCTTATGCTGTAGGCACAAGGAATATCTAAGTGGCTGCAATGGCCAGAGCTGAGCTGATCCTAACCTAGGAGCCAGGAACTTCTTCCAGGTTTCCAATACGAGCAAAATTTCCAAGGCTAATCCCAGTAGGTGAGGATCCATTTACAGCCTCAAATGAGTGCTTGCATATACTGAAAACTAGCTATTGTGGCAATCTGTTAATAAAATTAGTAAAAATTAGGGGGTCTGGCACAATCACTCAGTGGCTAAAGTTTTAGCTTGCAAAAGCTGGGATCCCATATTGGTGCCTGTTCATTCATAGCTGCTCCACTTCCCATCCTGCTCCCTGTGTGTGGCATGGGAAAGCAGTTGAGGATGGTATAAAGCCTTCGGACCCTGCACAAACATAAAATACCTGGATGAGATTCTTGACTTTAGATCAACTCAATTTTGGCTGTTGTGTCCACTTGTGAAGGGAACCAGCAGAGGCAAGATTCATTTTTTTGTCTCTCCTTCTCTATGAAATCTGTCTCTAAATAAACAAACAAACAAATAAATAAATAAACAAACAAACATCAAAATAAAAAAATAGTAAAAGTCATTAAGAAAGAAATGCCCTGCAAATAACCCATTTCTGGGATATAAACATCACCCTTCATAAAACGTGTAATCATTCACACGATTATGGGAAGAATTTCTGAAATACTTAGAATTTATTTTAAAACAGGGCTCAGCATAGCAGCCTAGTGGCCTAAGTCCTTGCCTTGTACCTTCCAGGATTGCATTTAGGCACCAGTTCTAATCCCAGCAACCCTATTTCCCATTTCCCTGGTCATGGCCTGGGAGTTCAGTTTAGGACAGCCCAAAGCCTTGCATCCCTACAGCTGTGTGGGAGAGCTGAAAGAGGTTCTAGGCACCTGGCTTCAGACTGGTGCAGTACCGACCATTGCAGCTGTTTGGGGAGTGAATCAGTGGATGCAAGACCTTCCTCTCTGTCTCTCCTTCTCTCTGTATGTCTGACTTTCCCACAAAAAATTTTAAAATATCCCTTAAAAAATGTTTTAGAACATAAACCAAAAATCACAAATTGTGGAAACCGAGGTACAGAAATACATATATAATCGCTTGTCAGCCTTTTGGCTAAGATCAAGTGTAGAAATACATATATAGTGCATAAAATATGAAATACAGATATAATATGAATTACATATATCACTGCAAGTTGTCTTTTGCTAGATCGAATCTGGACAAGTCCTCTTCTGGCTGTGTCTTACACATTTTTGTGATTGTGTAATCTGCACTTTAAAAAGTGAAATGAACTGGGTGTGGCAGTGTGGCCTAGCAGCATAAGTCCTTGCCTTGAACACGTCGGAATACCATATGGGCACCAGTTCTAATCCCGGCAGCTCCACTTCCCCTCCAGCTCCCTGCTTGTGGCCTGGGATAGCAGTCGAGGATGTCCCAGTGCAATGGGACCCTGCACCCGTGTGGGAGACCTGGAAGAAGTTCCTGGTTCCTGGCTTTGGATTGGCACAGCACCGGCCTATGTGGTCACTTGGGGAGTGAATCATCAGATGGAAGATGTTCCTCTCTGTCTCTCCTCCTCTCTGTATATCTGACTTTGTAATAAAATAAATAAATATTTTTTAAAAAAGTGAAATGAACTAATGGAAAAAACTGCCAATATAAAGAAGAAAAGTAGCAGACTAATGAAAATTCGGTGAAGTGTATCTGCAGACTATTGTCCTACATTTCTTGGTTTCCAGGCTTGATCAGTATGCAGAGAGGCCAGGAGGTGGACTGATGCGAGAGGCGACAGCAGCCCCTGCTTTTGGAAGGCTCAAGCTGCAAGAGAAGAGGCCACTTCCAGCCTGAGGTGAAGCCCCGCCCCTCACTTCCCCTCACTCCAGAATCCTACCTGACTGCCCCTCTACACGTTGTGATTCTGATTGGCTGCGCATTGTGATGTCATGCGTAGTCAAGTTCTGTGGGAGTGGTCCAATCAGGGAGCCCAAGAAGCCCTGTGGCAGCAGGTGGGAGGTTGGTGGGGTGCCGCCATATCCGCGTTGCTGGTTGTGCTGGTGGAGAGACACAGGTGGTTGAGGCAGTGCTGCCCCTTGAGCTCCCTCCCCGCAGGAGCCTCAGCAGGACCCCCGACTCGTCAGAAGCTGGGAAGGGTGAGTGTGTGAGAGTATCTCCTGAGGCCCCAGGGCGGGAGGGGGCCAGGAGGGGGAGCTTGGGTTCCTCACTCTGCAGCACTGACCTTGAATACTAGGACTCCCAGTTGAACACATTGTGCAGTGAGGAGGGGGGGGTGCCCAGGGACAGTTCGACCTTCATGTTGGGCATGATTTCCTTTTTTCTTTATTTAAAGCTTTTTGTTGTTGTTGCTTTTTGGTGGTGTTGTTGTTGTTATTGTCCTAATTTTTTTGAGTTGATGAAGAGCGTCTCAGGCCCCCAGCTCAGTCCTCATTGAAGCTCCTCCTAAGGGTCTGGGGCAGTTTTCTTGTTGCTGACACCAGAGCAGCACAGACTCCAGCAGTTAGAACAAACAGCCTTGTTTTCCTCCGAGTTTTGCTGCAAGGTTGAGGGGCAGCATGTGGTGCTGGCGGTGTGTTTGGCAGAGGCCTGGGGTGGGACAGTGCCCTTGTAGACAAGCCAAGGGAGTGCACAGAGACTCACACAAAGGGGCTTCTCTAGGAGAACCTGATGTAGGAGCTGTTAAGGCAGCACTACTGATTTATCCTGATGGCTTCTGGTATGTTGTCACCCATTCCCTTAAATTCTCACAAATAGGATTGAATGTCCCCATGAGTTGTAGAGGGAATAAGTCAGATTCAGTAGAGAGCATTAAGGCAGGGAATAAATCTGTGAATGTCCAGAACTCTTGCCTCAATGCCAAGTGCTGCTCTCTGTCCTGAAAAATCACAACAGGAGTCACTGTTTCCCCCAAGATACACTTCAGTAAGTTGTTTTCTTTTTTCCCCTATGTCACAAAATTAGCATTAGCTGTTTAAAAGAACTGTTTGCTGTGAACAGTAGGCATGGGAGAAAAGCAGTGAATGCCCACCTGACACAGCACAGGAAGGCATCACTGCCCTGTGGGTATGTGTGACAGTGGTTAAGATGACATTGGGACTCCTGTGTCTCCATCAGAATGCCTGGGTTTCAGTTCTGTGCAAATGCAGTGCGCAGCTACTGGACAGGCTGGGAAGCAGCAGACAGTGGCTTGCGTACCAGTGTGAAAAATCTGACTTATTTTTCATCCTGTGGCTGTTATAGACATGTGGGAAGTGACAGAGTGGAGGAAAAAGTCTGCCTGTAAGTAAGGAAAAAACTAAATTAAGCTGTTGGAAACTCCTCAAATTTCGATCCCCTATTGAAACAGTTACATGGTTCTCACTACACTCTTTTAGATTTTCTGAGTTTCAAAATACTTATAACAAACAAACATGTCTATCTTATCCTCTGGCTCACTCATTCCCCCTGAAAGATAGCAGTAGAATGGGCGGTTGCCATTCAGAGTGGCAGCTGATGCCCTAAAACTGGAGGGCATCTGTTGTGTTCCATTTAGTTCATATAGTTAACCCCTTGGAGCATTAATATTTTCTTTACCCATCCAGAGCTCCATTTCTTGGTGACATATTAATGTCACCTAAAGAAATGATTGATGCACTCTGGGTTGTCTCAGCCTTGGCTACCTAGGGAGTAAAACCTTGGCAAAGACCCAGGTAACTCCTGGGTAGTGAGGTTGGAATACACAGCAGTTTCATTTTGCATCCACAGGTTGGTTTAGTCAGAGGATAATTTGTACTAGCAAAGAATCAGTGTGACGGTAAAATTTTGGTAGCCTAGAGCACTTATCAGTTTGTGAGTGTATTTGTGACTGTTGTCATGCAATTCCTACAAATATTTGCAATTTTCCAATTCTGGTGGTAGAAAGGGTAAAAAATTGTGAGTGTATTTGACTGTTTTAATAAAAAGTTAATACCATTTGTGCTCAGTGTCTGGGATAAGAGTCTGTTAAATTCCATTTTATTTTTGGAAAGCAGATGCACAGAGTGGAGAGACACAGAGAGGAAGATCTTCTGTTCATTGATTCAGTCCCCAAGTAACTGCAAAGGCCTGAGCTGCGCCAATCCAATACCAGGAGCCCAGAGCCTCTTCTGGGTCTCCCACATGGGTGCAGGTTCCAAGGCTTTTGGCTGTCCTCCACTGCTTTCCGAGGGGACAAGCAGGGTGTTGAATGGGAAGCAGGGTCATTGGGGTTAAAACCGGCACCTACTTGGGATACTGTCCCATGCAAGAGGAGAATTTTAACTGCAGAGATACTGACACGGACCTCCCTAGATAGCTGAAAGGGCTGAAAAAGACCTGAAAGGGCTAACACTGCTGTCCACTAACATTAACCTGCACCAGTGTGTCGAGTTCAAACTTAACTCTGAAGCCACTACTAATTGCAGATGATGAAATAATGGAATTGTGTTGTGATTAGTTGTTGGCAGTAATATGGTATTAGGCAAATATAGCACATCTGATGTTAAAAGAAATTCACAGAGGCCACAGCATTTACTTGATCTTGAATGTGTGGTTGCATCGGAGAGCTAAGAAGCTGGAGGAGACACTGCAGGCTGTGAAGCGTTCCCAGATCCTCACTATTACATTTCTGGCTGCTTAGGATTCCCTCCATCACTGCAGTGAACCCCCCTTGGGCACTGTGTCCCCAGTGAGAGTGATGCCCCAAGCCTGGAACCGTGGGAAATCAGGTAAGTGAGGATCTCCCTGGGAAGTGTAAGCAGACTCTTCCCAGAGCTCATTCTCTGTCCTGTCCTGGTGCTTTGATATCTAGTTTGCTCACTTCATGGCTGAGCCACCACAAGGTGCATCTGTGGCCAGCCTGCCCTGCCTGCCATTCCAGGCTCATGAGGTTCTGCCAGCATCACCAACTTCCCTAAACCACATGCCAGCCCTTCCAGGACCAGCTGGGCTATGCTGGCCCACAGTGAGTCTCTACTATGCCCCCTCCCATAAGCCCACTGCACCAGGGCCAGATGATCTCGGCCAGCGCCTTATTTGCACACAGCCGCCCTTGCCTGCTCCAAGACAGCTCTGTCAGTGTCCCCTGCGCCACCTCTCAGCCTACCCTGTCACTCCGCAGGCTCTCTAGGGCTAGGTCATCTTTGACACAGCAACCTGCCCCTTGGCAAGTACACCCTGCCAACCTGCTGGTGCTGGATCCAGGCCCAGGCTGTTAGACTGCTCCCATCCCCTGCCTACATCCCCAATGAGGCTGTAGCACACCCACCCAGTCCACAGCTTTATGGCCAGGTGGGTTCAGCCACGTATTTCTTCAGACAGCCTCTTGCCTACCAGCTGCTGCCATGCTCGGTAGCTTGGGCTCATCTCTGCCTCCCTTGCACCCCCACCCCACCCAACACAATGACCTCTTGTCCAGGGTGAAGCCAGGCTGCTTGGGCCAGAGTATATGGATCCCAGCCTTCATGCACCACACGGCGTGCATTCCAATGCCAACCACCCCCCCCAGTACCTACATTTCCCCAGCACTCCTGCCTTGTCGCCTGCTGCAGGGACAGGCTTGCTTGGCGAGAGACACCCTACCTCTAGCCCACCTGACCCTCCTTGCCACAGGTATCTCAAGAGCAGGTAGAATCAGCCAATGCTTGCCTCCTATCTTGCACCTCTAATATGACCCAGGATGGTCACTCCGGGGCATGACCAGCTTGGATGGTGCCCCCACTCCCTTTGCCCACTTGCTACCTGTTCCAGAGCCAAAAGGGGCAGTCTGATGACCCCTATACCTCTAGGTCTCCCACTGCTTCCTGGTCAGGCCCACTCTTCCCAAGACCCCAGCATGCCTGCCCAGCTGTTCCACTTGCTGCAGCAGAACCAGGTGGACTCTGCCAGTCACTTGGCACCCCAACAGGCTGCTTGCCCACCTTCCACAACAGGGCAATGTTGGCTTGCCTTGCCAGGTAGCTCATAGACCACTGTTGCACGTTTAGCTGGCATCACCTGTGCCTCCAGCCTGACATATGTCCACTCTGCTTACAACCCTGCTCCCCTTAACACCGCTCCCCATTCCCAGCTTGGATGTAAGCTACTCCAGGGTCAGGTGGGCTCAACTGGTGCTCCACATGCCTCTAACCCAACCTCACCATTGCCCTCTACCATTGATCTAGGGCCAGACCTGTTCAGACAGCACTTCACAGTCCTGAGCACACACTCCATCTGCTCCAGGGACATGTGGCCCAAGCTTCCTAGGCCAGTGTACTCCTCAGCCCTAGCTAGCAGGCTGCACAGCCGCACATGCTGCTTGGTCAGTATCCCCTTCTGCCCTAGTACACATTGCATTCCAGAGCCAATGGATCATGGCAGTAAGCCCAGAGCCCAAGGAGCCCACTGGCTGTTATTCCAGGGACAAGCTGGAGAAGTGGGTGCACTGTGCGTCCCCTCTCTGCCTGCCACCTGCTTTATAGCCAAGTCATCCTGGCTGGTGTCCCTGCTCCTATGGCACTGTAGTCCTCCATTTCATGGAATTGCATGGGAGGAGAGCAGAAAGAAGGGCCTTCTTCCAACATATGCATTCAGTTGCTCCACTTGCCCATCCACAGCCAGGCTCAGATAGCTAGCACCAGCACACCTCTAGCCCAGGAGCACTGCCACACCATCCACTGTCCGCAGCTCGAGAGCCAGTCAGGCACAGCCAGTGACCCCACTCCCTCGGCAGGCAGTGTGCTTGCCAGCCACTCCAGGGCTGAGCCCCTTTTGCCGGTGACCCTGCAGCCCCAGCCTGCACACCTTGAGTCCCAAGTCAAACAACACAGGCACTCTGCTGTTTTACCTGACCCTCGAATTCATCTCCCACACCCCTGGCCTGCCTGGAAGCTCCTCTAGGGCCAGGAGGGCTTGGCCCCACAACACTCATTTCTAGCCTGTCTGCCCCATAGCCATCCTGCTGCTGCAGGGCAAAGTGGCTAGTGTGGTAGGGAAATCAATACAAAACACTGCAACAACCTATTCCTGTCTCATGAAAATATGTGCATGTAGACAGCTCCAGTTTGTAAAGCAGGGTTTATTTAAGAAGCAAAAGGAAGGTGGCCTGGCCTAGCAACAGGAGGGGCACCAAGGGAGGAAAAACCTGAGTTAATGGTGGAAATTGTGTCCATTCAGCACCATCTCAGGGAGGGGTTCACATGACTCACCCCAAGGGCAGAGAGAAAGAAACTTATTCTCAATTTCCAATAATGGCTACTAACTCACATAGAAAAAAGAGGTGAGACATGTGGCTTCCTTCTCCCAGTGTTGTGGGGTAGGTAGCTCGTTCATGGTCACCAGCTTGGAAGCCAAACCCCACCCCAGCACATAGGCCCACCCTTCTGCCCACTTTTGACACTCTCCTATCATCACCTGGAACTTGAGTGGGGGAAGTATTGCATCGTTGTGTAACCTTGCCCTTCACAAGCCCCCACAATGGCCCCCGATAGGGAGGGCTCACTCTCTTGGTCTCATGCTGCCATCACTCTGGTACTCTGACTTTTTGTCTCTCCAGTACCTGCTATTCTCTCGATTCGCGCAGACAGTCTTTGAGGACAGGAAGCCCCTGTGCATGTCCCCTGTATGTTTGTATTCCTTACCCTATGTTCACAGTGTGGGTGGGACAGTGAAGATGCTAATTCTAGCATGTCTTGTATTTCTAATTTGTACTTTCAAGAGTTCCAGGAGAGGTGAGGACTAGCAGTAATGGAATGTGGGCAGAGAAACCAGGGAAAGGTGGATGTCTGCAGCCTGAGCCTCTTTTCAAGAAGTGCAGCCCAGGCCTGGGCCCTTTATTCCCATGACCCTGTGGTTCCAGCCTATTTGCTAAACAGCAAAGTTTATGAAGGAGGCAGGTAAACAGATTAACTAGCATGGGTCAGCTCTTTGTCTTTCAGAGGGTGACATTAGTGTGAAAGTTAAATAGATTTTTGTGGAAAGAGTGAGTATAAAGCCTTAGGAACCAGGTGCACTGGACAGCCACAGGAGGTTGCCATGTTTTCAATGGGTGCACATTGGGTGGGCGGTAACACTGCAGGAGGGTGTTAGCTCTAGGCTGGCTCTGCCAGGAACCTTGCCATCCCTGTTCTCCATCTTGCTCCTCATTTTCCCTGGACCCTCAGCACCTCTTGAGCTCCTGCCTTGGCTGCTGCAGCAAGCACAGCTCTTCAGAGCTGGCAAAGCCTATGCTTCTAGCCTGCCTATCACGCGTCCCTCAGGCTTCTGCAGGCACACTGCCTGTCACACCACGGATGGACCAGCTTGGCCAGAGCAACATGTACAACAAGACACCCACTGCGCCACCCAGCCTTGCCAATGCCAGGTCAGATGATTCCAGGTGGAACTTCCATGCCCCAGCCTGCTTATCAAACCCTTCAGGGTTTGGAAGGCTTGGCTTGTCCTGCCCACCCCATCCCCAACTCGAGGGTCAGGCTGGCTCAGCCAGCAACCCTCTCCGTCTGACAGCCATTGATCAACCAGCCACTTTCTAACCAGGAACATTATGCTACTGCTTTCTTTGCACCCTGTGCTTCTGTCTGGAGCCCTGCCACCATGCCCACTGCTCCAGTGCCAGGACAGGTCAGCTTAGCGAGTGTACAAACGCCCCCATCCTGCAGGCACCATGCTCTGCCTACAGTTCCAGGGCAAGCCCTGCTTTCCCTGTGTACTCTGTGCCTCTAGCACTCCTGCCAGTGAATCTAGCAAGCCCCCATGAGGCCTTCCAGGGCCAGGCCAGTTCCGCAGGACCCCCATCCTGGCTGAGCTCTACCACCTGCTCCTGAATCACGATAGCTCTTCCAGAATCCCCCACACACCCAACACAACTACCCTGCTGTCCTACTCATTGCTGCAGAACCAGGCCAGCTTGGTTGGGATCCTTGGTCCCCATCTGCCTACCATTGACTCCAGGGCCATTCATACTCAGCCAGCCATGTTCCCCCAGCACTCAACACCATCTGATGTTCCTCCAGGGTCCCAAGCCTGGCAACCCTACAAATCTAGTCATTCAGTCCTTCCTCCCTTCTCTCTGCCCCAAGGACAGGCAAGTTTGGGCTCTGGCCCACCTGCCACTTTTCTCTGTGCCAGCCACACATCTAAAATGCCAACTCCACCATTACTACCAGGACAGGCTAGCTGCACTTTGACCCCGGGGCTCTAGCCTTCCTGGTCCACCGCCACGGCCACTGTTCCAGAACCAGGCTAATTTGGGCGGTGCCTCCTCTGCTCTCGACTGCCAGCCATTCACTTCAGGGTCAGGCCAGCTCACTAACACCAATACATCCCCCATCTCACCCCACCCCAAGTTCCCAGCCTACCTGTAAGCCACTCCAGGACCAGGCAGGCTTAGCTGCTGCCCAGTCCTCTGCTCTAGGGCCAGACCTGTTCTGTGGGTGCTCCACCAGCCCCCAGCATCCACTATATCTGCTCCAGGATTGGGGGGCACAGCCAGGGTCCCTGCACCTGTAGTCCTCCCAGCACCTTGCCTGCTGCTCCAGGACCAGAAGCCTTGGCCAGTGACATGGTGTCTGCATCAGGCTGCTTGCCTGCCTGCAGCTCCAGAGCCAGGTCTACTTGCCCTGCACCCACCATGCATCTCCCACATCCGTACCGCACCCACTTTCCAGGGCCATGTTGGGGACTGGGTTCTTCCAGTGGTAGATCTGCTTCCATCTACCCCCTGCTCCCCACCGAGTCAGGGACTGGAGTATTCCAGGGGTCCTGCTGTTTCCCCTCCCTCATCTCCCCTTCCCCTCTACCCCAGTTCCTGAACATCAGTGCTATAATCTTAAAAAGTGGGTTGAGCTTCCCTGTGTGTAGTGTCCTTTGTTCTTGACCTTTGGCCCCTGCCTTTGCTGCCTCTATGCATGGCTGGATGTGGAAACTCGTCACTCTTACTCTGGTGGTGCTTGCAAGATGGACTCCTGGTGCCATTTCCTGTGTGACTTCATCCCACAGCCTGCTGTGACCCAGTGCAGGGTTTGACCCAGGGCCAGCTGCACACTCCTATCTGCCTGTCTAAGGCTGAGCTGTCAGGCACCCGTGCCCTCTTGGGGGCCACAGTAGAAGGAACAAGAGATCCTCCACTGAAGGCATGGCAGATTGATTGATTTGAAAGGCATGGTGACAGAGGGAAAGAGATCTTGCATCAGCTGGTTTTACTCCCTGGTTGACCAGGACAGTCGTGGTTAGGCTAAGCTAAAGCTAGGAACCAGGTGGTTCATGCAGGTCTCCCATGTGGGTGCAGGGACATTTCCCAGGAGCATTATCAGAGAGTTGGAATGGGAAGTGGAGCAGCCAGGGCTCAAACCAGTGCTCTGATGTGAGATGGTGGTGTTGTAGGTATCAGCTTGAACCAGGGCAGAAGAATTCCAGGACAGTTTCTGAGAGGAGGGAAAATGAGTGATATTTTCTTCATCATTTTTAAAAAATTTCTAAAACTGTTAGAATTACATGTCAGATCTTGATAATCTGAAAAGAAGTGGGGATGTTTTTTTTTATTGTTTTGTTGTTTTTTTTTTTATTTTTCAGTGTAAGGGAAACTTTGAGAGCAACTGGTGTAAAATTTTCTGGTCTCTATCTGGGTGGGCAGATGGAGCTGAGCTCTCCCCCAATGCATTCAGGGCACTCTCTGACTCCAATTCATAGTGGACCATTCCCTTGTGTGCTTCCTCAAATCATTTTCATTTTTCTTCAAGATTACTGTTTAGGACCCAGCATGGTAGCCGAGTGGCTAAAGTACTTGCAAGTGCCAGGTTTCCATATGGGTGTTGGTTTATGTTTTGGTTGCTGGATTTCACATCCAGTTTCCTGCTTATGACCTTGGGAAGCAGTCAAGGATGGCCCAAAGTCTTGCAATGTTGAACCCACATGGAGACCAGGAAACAGTTTCTGGCTGCTGGCTTTGGATCAGCTCAGCTTCGGCCATTGCAGGTGCTAGAGGAATAAGCCAGTGGGTGGAAGATTCTTTTTTCTCTCTCTCTGTCTCTCTTCCTCTCTGGGTATCTCACTTGCCTCTAAAAATTGGCTCTTGGCTTCAGATCAACTCTGCTCCAGCCATTGTGGTCAATTGTGGAGCAAACCAGCAGACAGAAGTTCTTATTCTCTCTCTCCTCCTCTCTATATCTGAGAAAATATCTTCTGTGCCCTGGTTCCCTCTCCAAGTGACCACAATGAAAAAGAAAAGCCAGAAAACTTTTTTTTCTACTCCCCTGTTGGTGCAGTGTTCCAAGGCTTTGGTTCCTCCTCTTCTGCTTTCCCAGGCCACGAACAGAAATCTGGCAGGGAAGTGGAGCAGCCAGGAAACAACCTGGCACTCCTATGGGATCCCACCTCATGCAAGGTGAGGATTTGGTCAGTGACCCACTGTGCTGGGCCCAAATTATTTTCACTAAGTTTGTTTCTTACAGGCTAGGGTGGAATGGATGGAAGAGAGAACTCTACAAAATATTTCATTTTCAGAAAATCATTTATTTTAAGTAAAGAGTTGCCTAGAGAGAGAAAGAGAGGGAGAGAGTCTTCCATCTTATGGTTCACTCCTCATTTAATCAACACAATGGCTAGAGCTGGGCTGGTCCTAAGCCAGGAGCACATAGCTTCTTCCAGGTCCTCTGCATGGGTGCAGGGACCCAAGTCCTTGCGCCCTGATGTGCTGCTTTCCCAAGTACCTTAGCAGGGAGCTGGATCATAAGTGGAGCATCCCATAGAATGCTGGTGCTGCAGATGGTGCCTTACACATTATGCCATGGTGCCAGTCACTGTATTATCTTACTGAAATAAAATATTAGAGGATAAATAATGCATAAAGATATTTGTTCAGAGTTTAGGGGCAGAAAATATTAACAGTATGGAGCCAGCTTTTCTCAGGGTTCCTTTGGCTGTATCACTTCAGTACAATGAGAACATGATAGGAGAATGTGTGTGTGTGTGTGTGTGTGTGTGTGTGTGTGTGTGTGTGCGTGCGTGTTGTTTAAATGAAGAAACTAGGACACAGAGCAACTGACTTTTTGGGCCACATACCCTGATGGTAAATGATAACATTTCTCATTTCTAGATTTTGTGCAAATTCATTATAAAGTGTAAAGATTTATATTTCTCATAAAAGAGTAAGTTCATGGTATTGAGAATTTTTTTAAGATTAAAAAAAAATTTAGGAAAGTCAGATTTACAGAAAGGAAGAGAGACAGAGACAAAAGTCTTCTGTCTGATAGTTGATTCTCCAAGTAGCTGCAAAGGCCAGAGTTGAAGTGATCCAGACCCAGGAGCCTTTTTCGTATCCCCCACACAAGTTCAGGTTCCCAAGGCTCTGGGCCATTTTCAACTGCTTTCCCAGGCCACAAGTATGGACCTAGATGGCAAGTGGGGCAGCCGGGACATGAACCATCACCTGTATGGGAATTTGGTGCATTTAGGACAAGTACTTGAGTCACTAGGCTACCGTGCTAGGCTTGGTAGTGAGAGTTTTCCTAAATTTGTCTTCCAACATTTGCATGTTTATGAAATACTAGTGTTTGCCCAACATTCTGAAATTCAAATACAGGGTGGCTTGATAAAAGCTGGGTGTACCTGAGGTTTTCATTTTTTGTGCATTTGATAACCCTTAGTTTGTGGTATGTAGAGGAGATGCCATTTCTGTATGTGGAATGGAGGAATGAACACTTTTCATTCTAGAGTCTTTTACTCTGTTTCTGTGGAGAAATATGGGCATGATACAGTTAACTAGAAACAAGCAAACAAAAACAAAGCAGAAAATGCAGAAAGAATATTGGGATTTCAAAAGCTTGTTTTTCTATGTGGCAGCAGGCCACATGCTAGAGTCCAGTTGGGTAAATTCTTAAATAGCAGCAGTAATCCTTAAGACTTTGGACCTTGGAATATATCTACTTCCTTAGCTCCTGGCCAACAAATTAATATAGACTGATATTTCAACATTGATTATGTTCATTTTGCATTTTAACTGCATGCATATGACATAGTGTTTGGAAATTTATGCAAATGGATATTATAAAAAACTGTATGAATTTCCATATTTTAAAAAGATGCCTTTGTTTACAATTTTGGTTTTTTTTTAAAGATTTATTCGTTTTTATTGGAAAGCCGGATATAAAGAGAGGAGGAGAGAGAGAGAGGAAGATCTTCCATCTGATGATTCACTCCCCAAGTGAGCCGCACTGGCCGGTGCTGTGCCGATCCGAAGTTGGGAACCTAGAACCTCTTGCAGGTCTCCCACGTGGGTGCAGTGTCCCAAAGCTTTGGGCCATCCTCGACTGCTTTCCCAGGCCACAAGCAGGGAGCTGGATGGGAAGTGGAGATGCCGGGATTAGAACTGGCGTCCATATGGAATCCTGGGGCGTTCAAGGCGAGGACTTTAGCCGCTAGGCCATGCCACCGGGCCAGAATTTTAGTTTTTAAAAAAGATTTATTGATGTTTATTGCAAAGTCAGATATACAGAGAGGAGAGACAGAGGGGAAGATTTTCCATGCGATGATTCATTCCCAAATACTGCATTGGCTGGAGATGAGCCAACCTGAAGCCAGGAGCTAGAGATTCTTCTTGGTCTCCCACATGGGTGCAGGATCCCAAGGCTTTGGACTGTCCCCCACTGCCACTAATATTAGAACCAGCACTCATGTGCAAAGCGAGGAATTCAGCTGCTAGGCCTCCATGCTGGGCCCTAAATTTTTACATTTGTTTTTGTATTTGGAAAAATAAAGGGAGGGATAAAAAAAGGGGTCTTCCATGTGCTAGTTCACTCCCCAAACCAAATAACTGCAATGGCTGAAACAGGGCTGGTGCAGCACCAAGATTCAGGAGCTTCTTCAGGGCCTTCCACAAGGCTGCAGGGGCCAAGCTCTTGACCATTTTCCACTGCTTTCTCAGACACATCAGAGAGCTGCATCCGATGTGGAACCTCCAGAACTTGAACCAGTGCTCATACGGGAAGTGGGTGCCTCTAGCAGCCAGCAGCTCTATGTGGTGTGCCACAGTGCCTGTCCCTGGAAACACAAACAATAAATGAGATGAAAAGGGACTTAGTGTAAATCAGGCAGCAAGTCAAACACCCTATTATCTCATTTACCCTGCCCATAACCACATTAGCTATTTAATGGTATCACTAACTCACAGTTAAAGAAATGGAATTGCTTTTTAAATTAGACAATTTACTTAGCTTGTACTTATTAGAGGTGGGAATTTGAACCTCAGGGTACCTTACTGAAACCTTTGTCCCTCTCATTGTCTAGTTTTTCTTTGCAGCGGAAGGAAGTGAAGCCTCATTTATTCTGCACATGCAGAAATTTAAAAATAAACTGGGTTTGCGAAAGCAGAGATGTGAAGTTCTTTCTGACTACTTAGAGAAATCCTGTAGCAGCAGTGGCCCTGTTATGTAGTTCTCTCTTGTCTCTTCCTCAATCAGTTTAAGGCGTTTGGTTTGCTTATGTTTTGTTAAGTCCAGGCCTTAGAGTGTATAGCTGAGAAGTTGTTTGGTTGCAGCTTTCTTCACTGAGGGAGTGGAGCCTGATGCCTGCCTAGAGTACAGTGTATTATAACATCAGACACTTTGCTGTTTAAGTAATTTGCCATAATCTGATTCTCTCCCATATAATCACTTCCTCCTTGTTGTGGCTTACAATGGCCATAAAATGGTGCTGCAGCTTTGCAGTTAGTCTTTTTTTTTTTTTTAATATTAAGTGTCCTTTACTGTTAAGTGTTGTGCCGCATAGTGTCTACAAGTCATTATGAATCCAAATGAGGCAGTCCAATAGCCACATTTTTTTCCTGTGGGAAATTGGCTTATCACTTTGGCTGTCAGTCACATTTCAGGAATTTTCCTAAACAAAAAGAAAATGAGCAAAGGTTTATCAGGATCTCAAAACAATTCAGTATCCACACCAAAAATACTAGCCTTGAGACAGGATATAAGGCAAAGCTCTGCAGTTAGTCTTAAGGAATTGTCTTAGAGGAGCACACCTCTGTGTGGTGGTGAGGCTGGTGGAGCATTAGTAAAGGCTCAAAGGGATTGTACAGAAGCTGTTGTTTTAGAACTTCCCTGAAAGTCTCCAGTAATGTTGGGTAGTAATGTTGCACTGTGCCAGTGCAAGAAGGGCGAAGACAGAGCCTGATGGGCCACTTGGTGCTGCCCAGTCTAGATCTTTGTGATGTGCACATGAGCCACAAGGAACAAACATACGTAACTGATCTCCTATTGCATTTTAAGCCCTTTGGATCCAAGTGTTTTCTTAACTGACAGACTCTCTACTATATATACATATATATGCAGAGAGAGGTTGAGAGAGAATGTGTGTGTGTTGCAGGAGAATATTAGTGACATTACAGGTTCTGTTTTATTTTTATTGTAGAGTTAGATCTACAGAAAGAAGGAGAGATAAATATCCTCCATCCACTGGTTCACTCCCCAAGTGGCAGCCATAGCCAAAACTGAGCCGATCTGAAGCCAGGAGCCAGGAGCCAGCAGCCTGTTCCAGATCTCCCACATGGTTGAAGAGTTTCAAGGCTTTTACCCAAACACTACTGCTTTCTCAGGCCACAAGCAGGAAGCTGGAAAGTAAGTAGAGCTGCTGACACTCAAACTGCCACCCCTGTTGAATTCCAGGCATGCCAGGCTAGGATTTAGCCACTAGGCTATTGTGCTGGGTCCAAGCTGGTGTCTTTGATTCAGGGTCTTTACTGTCAATCAGTTTGATGTTTATTCCACCATTACGATTCTCTGGAATCTTGACATGTCATTTGATCTTTTTCTTAACTAAGACATTTTACAAACAATCTCTCTTTTTTGCTGATGTTAATGGCCTCAACACTTGGCTGTAATACCCCCAAGTTTCTGAGACAGTTGGTAAACCAGCTGATGGAAGATCTCTTTCCTTCTGTTACAATGCCTTTCAAATCGATCAATCTGCATTGCCTTCAGTGGAGGGTCCCTTGTTCCCTGCACTGTGACCTCCAGGAAGGTGCAGATGCCCACTAGCATGACCTGAGACAGGTAGAGAGGAGTGTGCAGCTGGCCCTGGGTCAAATCCTGTGCTGGGTCACAGCAGGCTGTGGGATGAAGTCACGCTGAAATGGCACCAGGAGTCCATCTTGCAAGCACCACCAGAGTAAGGGTGATGAGTCTCTGCATCCAGCCACACACACGTACAGCAAAGGCAGGGGTCATTGAGCAAAAACAGAGGAAACTACCCACAGGGAAACTGTACCCATTTCTGGAAGACTATAGCCCAGACAGCTGGTTGGTGGGGAATAGGAGAGTGGTAGTTAATGGAGGGAAGCAACATGGGCCCTGAGAGACTCCAGCCCCTGATCCCAGAGTTAGTCCCTTACCTGGACCTGGAGTAGCAGTTATGGTGGAAGTGGCTAATGCATGGTGGGTGCAGGGTGAACAGAGCTGGCTCTGGAGTGGCAGGCAGGTGAGTCCCCTGAAGATGGCACTGTGTCACTGGCCAAGTCTCCCTGGTCCTGGAATACCAGCAGGGCAGTGGGCAGGCTACACCTGAGAGGACCATAGTCATGTCCACAGTCTTGGGGTGGAGGGCTTGTGATGCACCCACAGAACAGGTCTGGCCCTAGAGCAGGAAGCTGGGATCCAGCTAAGTCAGCCTGGCCCTGGAGTGGCTTGCAGGCTGGCTGGGGATGTGGAGTGCAGTGGCATAGGGGATTTATTGTTGTTAGTGATGTGGTCTGACCCTGGAGTGGGCAGCTGGGGGTCAAGGGCAGAGGGGGCACTGCCCAAACTGCCTTGGCTCTGTAACAACAGCCACTGCCATGGACTGGGCAGGCTAGAGTCCCAGGGTGGTCAGCGCAGCCAGCCTGTGCTTGTAGGAATGAGCAGGGTAGAAGTGCTAGATTTGCAACTGGCACAGGGAAAGCAGCAGGTGGGCCAATGGCCTGCTGTGAGTGCAGGATGGCTGAGTGACTGTGCCTGGCCCTGGGGCAGCTGCTGTGAGGAAGGTCAGGCTGGCTAGTTGTGCTGGGGGTGCCAGGTTTGAGGCCCTGGTGACATAGCAGATGGCATTGAGTCCTGGGGCGGTGGTGGTGGTGCAGGCATTGCTGGCTAAGCACACCTGGACCTGGAGAGCCTGGCTGGTAGGCCTGTGTGTAGGGTTGCCATCCAAGTTGGTCTGGTCCTGCAACAGCCAGTGGAGCAGCAGGGCAGTTGTGCTGGGTGTGTGGGGATGCTGGAAGGGCCTGTGTTGCCCTGAAGCAGATGGTAGAGGGCGGGCAGAACAGGGACATGGGGCAGTTGGTCTGACCCTGGAGCAGACTCATGGGGGGTTGGCACTAGAGGCACTGGCAGGAGTGCTAGAGGCATGGTGCGATCAGAGCAAGCAGGCCTGGAGCTTCAAAAAGAGTGTGGTGCCTGCAGGATGCAGTGCCTGTACACTGGCCCAAGTGGCCTGTCCTGGCCTTGGAACAGTGGGCATGTTATCAGGGCTGATAGTCAGAGGCGCAGAGTGCTAAGGGGTTGGCAGCTGAGCAGTCCTGACCAGTCCTGAGGAGTCTGATGGGTCAGCATCTGTTGGAGAGAGCAGGTTGCTGGCTGAGCCAGGCAGGTCTTCAGCAGCTGATGGGGCAGATGGACAGGCATGCTACAGGCATGTTTGGGGTTGACAGGATGGTGGCAGAGCCTTCCAAACCCTGGAGTATTTGACAAGCAGGCTGGGAGCATTGAAAGTGACCTCTGGGCTCATCTGACCTGGCATGCCAAGGCTGCTTGATTTGGTGGCTGTGTTTTGTGGCAGGTTATTCTGGCCAAGCCTGTCTGTCCCTGGAGTGGCAGACAGAGCCACCCGGAGTAGCCTGAGGGAGGCGTGACAGGCAGGCTAGAAGCACAGGATTTTCCTGCACAGAAGACCTGTGCCTGCTGCAAAAACCAAGGTGGGAATTCTAGAAGCACTGTGGGTCCAGAGAGTGAGCCTAGCCCTAAGGAGCAAGATGGAGGGCAGGAGTGGCAGGGTCTGTGGCAGAGCCAGCCTAGACCTGAAGCAGCAAAGAGGGCAGCTGGTGGACTGCTTTGTGTGCGTGGGTGGTCTACAAAGTTGGCTTCAGCCTCAAGCAGTGAGCAGGGCTCGAGGGCCTGAGTGTTGGAGGCTTATGGACAGTTTTCCACCTGGCCTGGCCCTATAGCCACCAGCAGGTAGGCTGGGGGACACAGTGGGCACCACCTAAGCCGGCGTGGTCCCTAAGTGCCAAGCAGGATGTTCAGCAGGCATGCCTAATGAAAGGAGAGGCTGGCCTACCTTGCCTGGCCCTGGAGCAAGCAGAGGACGGTTGTGGACATGAAGGTTCTGGAGTAGTGTGTCAGAAGTCAGACTGAATCTCCAGTCCCTAGTAAAATTATCCTTTAAAATGTGAGAACAGGGTCCTCCCCTATTTCCATGTTCCTTCCTGTTCCCTTCCTCTGGGGAGGGAACACAGGGATAGAATCAGCATAGTAATCATCCCTCACAGCTGTTGCCATATCAAACGCAGTGAGATGTGGGTCACACTAACCTCATCTCTGGGTTACGGCCAAAGGAACTGTGCTAAGATTTCAGCTTATCTTCAGGATGGTGTTGTGCGGTGCAAGCAAGATCATGCCAGACAAGTCTAGGGTGTATTAAGGAGTCTTTGTTAACCAAGTTTGGTGATAACAGGGCCTACTAGAAATTAACAAATGCCAAGTCCATGTGACAATCCAGTCTGAATGGAAACCCCAAGAGGCAGAAATGGTCATTACTCACAAATCTGTCTGTTACTCTGAAGACTTATGTCTCAGCTTCCCCATCAATATAAGTTATCCTAAGAGACATACAGCGAACAGCCTGAACAGGCTTACAAGGCTGCAGACATTCACATTTCCCTGCCTTTTTTGCCCACATTCCATTACTGCTAGGTCTCACCTCTCCTGGAACTTTGGAAAGTAGACAAGTTAGTAATACAATGCATCTTGGAATTAACATCTTTACAGTCATGTTCAAACAGTGAACGGAAAATGAGGAACACAGACATACAGAGGCCATGCACAGGGGCTACCTGTCCTCAGAGATTGTCTGCAGGAAGACATAGAGCAAGCAGGTTCTGGGGAGACTAAGAGTCAGAGTGTTGGAGCAACGGAAGCACATGACCAAAAGAGTGTGCCACACCCGGTCAGGAGCCTTTATTTGGGTTTGTGAGGGGAGTGGTTACAAAAAACTACAGCCCTCTCAGGTTCCAGGTGATGATAGGTGAGTGTCCCAGGTGGGCAGAAGGGAAAGCCTAGATGGAGTGGGGCTGTGTCTTCCAAGCTGGTGATCCTGAACTGGCTGCCTACCCTAGCTACAAGAAGGAAGCCACAAGTCTGACCCTCTTTTTTCTGGGCTAGGTGGTAGACATTACTGCCCATTGTGGGTGACTCACGTGAAACCCTCCCCTCAACGGTGCATAAAAGACACTATTTCCACCATTTTCTTCAGGGCTTTCCTCCTTTGGAGCCTGTCCTGCCACTAGGACAGCAACTGTTCTCCTTCCTCTTATTAAATAAATCCTGCTTTGCAATCTAGAGTTGTCTGTATGAAAAGTGTGTCATGTGAGACAAGAAACAAGGTTGTTTCTGCAGTGTTTTGCTTCAAATTCCTTGCAGCTCTAACCCACCTTGTCCTGGGGCAGCAGCAAGTCCTCCTGGGCAGACAGGCTAGAGTTGAATGTTGGGGCTGCCCTTCTGGCCTGGGCCTGGAGCAGCTGGCAGGAGGGCTATTAATGTGGGAGAAGCCACTAGAAAGATAAATAAGGTGACAGGGTGGGCATGTTGTGGGGTGGGGGACTCAAGGCATGCAGGGTGGCTGGCAGAAGGGACCGAGCACTGAGGGAACAAGATCACTGTCTGAGCCCAACTGGCTCTCAGCAACAGATGGCAGACAGTGTGACAGTGCGCTTGAGCCAGAGGTGCACTGGCGCTGGCTCTACAAGCCTGGCCCTGGATGGGCAAGTGGGCAATGGAGGAAGCGTGTTAGAGGTGCAGCCTTCCCCCAGCACAATTTGGCCCTGAAGTAGACAGCTACAGTGCTGTGGGAGCAGGGACACTGGCCAGAATGACTTGATTCTGAAGTAGATGGTGGGAGGGCAGCAGGTATAGAGTGTACTGGCTTGTCTGGCCTGGCCCTGGAACAAGTGGTCAGTGGGCGACTTTGGTTCTTGGCTTGTTGTCTTGACCCCTTGTCCCTGGAGCACAACAGTGTGTGTGCCTGGCACACATGGGGGTACCAGCTAAGCCCTTTTGGCCCAGGAGTGGACAGCGGGTAGGGTGGAGTTCCTGTTCAAGCACACGTGGCCCTGGAGCACCTGGCAGGTGGGTTGCAGCTGATGGGGTTTGTCCTCAGCCTGGTTTTTCAGTGGCAATCAGGATGGCATGGCCCTGGAAGAGACATTGGATGGCGGGCAGTCTGGGGACTCACAGGGTGTGGTCTGAGTGAGCAGCTGGCACAGTGGGAGGACTGGGGTTGCGTGGCATGGTGTCTGATAGGGCGCAAGCAAAAGCCCAGAGAAGAGCCATGGGATGTGTGATGCTAGGTGAGCTTGGCTAACCCTGGAGCAAACAGTGGTTGGGGCTGCATGGCCTGTGAGCTAAGGGTGCTGTGCAGGACGCACTGGCCTAGGTGGCTTGGATGATGTGACCCTAAAGTGGACGGCGTGCTTGCGGAGGCCCGTGAAACAACCTCTGAATAGGCCTAACCTTAGAACCTCAGGAGGAGGCTATGGAGGAGGAAGACCTAGATGGGTGTGAGGCACCAGCTGAGTCCACCTGAACCTGGAGTGACTTACAGACAAACCAGGAAGAGGGGGCTGGAGGACTGGTTGTTGGTGAAATGGGCAGCAGGCAGGCTGGGGGTACAGGGGACTCCGTCTGAAACAGCAGGTCATTTCAGCAGTGGTGTATGGGCTGCCTGAGCACGGCAAGTTCCTGGAGTGGCAGGTGGGAAAGCAGCCTGCTGGAGGCACTGGATGACTGGCAGTGCCTACCTGGTTCTGCTGCAGCAAGCAGAGAAGCCTGCTCTGTGTGTGTGTGTGTGTGTGTGTGTGTGTGTGTGTGTGTGTGTGTGTGTTTGGTGGGTGGTGATGGATTGCAGGCAGAATTTGCCTGACCCTAGAGCAGTGGGCATAGTGGGAGGGTTAGAGGCACGGAGATCATCAACCTAGTCCTTGAAGCTCTGGAGCACTCAGCAGGCAGGCTAGGGGAGCGTGGGCTCCATGTACACTGGCCTGACCCCGGAGTGCCATCCTGATGGGCGCTAGAGGTTCAGGGTAAGCAGGCAGTGCTGACTGATTGTGCTTGCCTTCAAATCCACCTGAGGGGCAAGGGGACTGGGAGGACTGGAAGTTAGGGGTCTCCTTCCAAGTAGGCCTGTACCTGCATCAAGGGACAGGGCAGGAGTGCTAGAGCCATTGTAGGTGGGTGGAGGAATCTGCCCCTGGAACGCAGGCAGAGTATCATGCAGGAGGGCTGAGAGAGACTGGTTCCACCCTGGAGCAGTGGGCATAGTGATGGGAACCCAGGGCCAGTGGCCAGCCCAGCATAGCCGACCCAGGAGCAGCTGTGTGAATGAACAGGATCGTGGCCCAGCTCGCCCAGCTGTGGACCTGGCAGACATGTTATGGGCTCATAGTGGAAGTGGAAAAAGAGGTGCATGGCCAAGGCCGCTGGGCCCTGGAGTGCCAGTCATGTCCGCCGGGTTCACCTATTCTTCTGTAGGGGTGGCAGTGGCCAAGCCAACCTGGCCCTAGAGCAGCATTTGGGGAGTCAGTGTAGGCTGAGAAGCGGTGCTAGGGACTTTGGCAAAACTGTCCTGGCCCAAGAGAGGTGCAGCAGTGGCTGTGAGCACTTGAGGTGCTGGCTAAGACTACCTGGCCGCGGGCCTTGGAGACGGGGGCAAGTGAAGCTCCTCACAGTGTTGCGGCTGTGGGGGGTGCCCCTGCCGGGTCGGACCCAATGCTGGGGGCTCACACCAAAGACACTGTCACAAGGCAGTGAACGAGTCCTCGGCCTCCCCCACGGCGGCCAGTGCACCATGTGGTGCCAGGCTCTGCCTGCTGGCCGCCCGGCCAGGGAGATCTGGGGTATTGGTTGTCTGAATCGCTGCTTGGGTAGCTCCAGGTTGATCCCACTGTGCTTCTGGGATCTCAGTCAATCCTTAAAGTTCCCAATGGCGATAACTCCTCCTTTGAAGAAATTGGTAACGGAACAGAATGTACTGGGTAGGACTGAGCAAACCTTAGCCTACAAGCAAAACTAGAAACCAGCATAGAGCACAGGTCATGCCGAGCCATGCTCTGGCACCTACTTGCCGGAGACCAGCTCCAGCTGACTGAGAGCTTGCAAAGGATGCGTGGATCGGCGAGACTGTAAGAGGAAAAGATAAGACACGGACCACTATGGCTTGATGCTCATAATGGACAACTCAGAAAAGCTGCCTTCTTTATTTATACACAAATCATCACAAGCTTTTGTACAATATCCACTTCTTTCATTTTTACATCATGATTAAGAGAATACAAAAAACAATCGTAAGAAAAACATTTTCAACAATCATTACTCACTGAAACCTGTAATCACCTGGCTAAAGCCAGGAACTCCACAGATGGCAGTGCATGTGGTTACATAGTGACAAATGATTTACTTATACTTAAAATCAATTTTTACTAAACACAAACAAACTAATATTGCTTAGAATATTAAGAGTACAGAATTAAAAGATCATAAAAGGATCTTATAAAAGCATATAACATAGATTCTTTGCTAAATCTTATAATCAAGTCATGCATTAATTACCGTCACCTTCACCTAGTAATGATTCAATTGTTTTTTGTTCTTTTGTTAAACGGCAGTGAAGGGGATCAAGGCAGCTCAGCCAATCTACAGAGGGCCTTTACAGAAAACTTCCTTTTATCTATATAAACTGCTTTCTTTCCCTTAATATAAGTGCCAATATAAGACAAAAGTTTTTATAAACTGATTTCTTTCCCTAAACATAAGTAGCAATATAAGATAGAGATTTTAAGCCACTTTGAGGGGGTTCACATTTGTTTCCCTTTAGAAGATGCCACATATACTTTTGCTTTCTATGGTGAGAAACTAGAATACGTCATATCATGTGTTGTAACAGTTCGAGGCGCATGGTAAACAAACTCTTTGTTCCTCCATTATTGCCATCAGTTGCAAGATATTATCAAGCCATTTCTTAAGGAAAACATTACTTATACTAGGGCAAATTCCAGGACAAAAGTGGGCACATAACAGGATGTTTGGAGACATTGTGGGCTCAATTGTACTATTGTATACTTTTAGCTGTGTGTCATAGCCTTACGTCGCTAAAGATGTTTTTATCATAACATGATTGATCAATTTGAGGTGTCATACTAGTTACAGGAATCACTTCCCATTAGTAGAAAAACAGCAACAACACCCTCAGGAGAATTCTATGAAACATCAGAGAGGTAATTGAGTGTCCATACAACGGGGTGAGGCAGCAATGAGGTGACCAGAGACATTCCGCCGGGCCTTGCCTCGCTGCTAGAAACTCCTCGTAGCCTTGCTAACCAAGGAGCAGTGCTCATCACACACCCATGCCATCCGACCCAACTGCATGGCTCCCCACACCTACTGGTCTATTTGTGTCAAGGATACTAAGCCACACAGTCTAAGGCAGAGGCCAGGACAAGTGAGGGACTGAGACAAGCTGAGTCAGAGCAACCACTGGCAGGCGCATGATCTATGGCTAGGAACAGGCCCAGTTTGGGAGGTAAGGGGACACCTTAACTGGGTTGAGGTTCCCACCAAGGGGCGCGTGTGCTGGAATGGGGTTGCGTTCTATCTAGGAAACAGTTGCAATCTCCTGAGGCACTAGTGTGGACTGGGATTGGATGCACTAGGCCAGGCCAGACCCCAACATCATCTGGTGTCCTGGAGAACCAGGGTGGATGTGGGACTGACTAGGCTGGGTCGCAACCCCGTACTGAGCCATGTGTGAGCTGTACGTGGGTATGGACGATCCATGGCTGGGCTGAAACGTCCAACAACAAGAACCAGAATGGGGTGAAAGCCAGTCAGGAAAAGCCACTGTTCCTGCTAGGACATGAGTGAGCTGAAAAGGGCTGGCTCAAGGACCCCCTGGTATGTGCAAAATCTGGCATTGGGAGAGGTTCTGATGGAGGAGCTTGCGCAACTCCTCTGGCAGGACACAGTCCCTGCAGGTAAGTGCAAGAAGCATGATAGGAAACAGCCCAGAATAGGCCATGGAAAGTTTCCCACTGGCATACATCTGGCACAGGTCAGGGGCAGACCGGGCTGAGTCAGTTCATGTCATAAACTGGTAAATCCGAACACCAGAACAGAGTGTGGGTTGAGCTGGGACTGGTCGCGACAAAACCAGTGCACACTATGGAACGCTAGGGTGAGATTGCCTGTACTGGATTTGACTGCAGCACCCAACCAGCATGCGCAAGATCCAGGAAGGGAGGTGCAGAGCCAGCGGGAGGATTAAGGGGCTGGTCCCCTCGCCAGACAGCTACTCCCACTGGAGAACTTGAGCTGGGATGGGGACAGACCAGACTAAGCAAGGCGGCAACACCTGTGCGCTGCACGTGGACTAGATCAGGGAAAAGCCAGGCTGGGTGGATGATTCCTGCTGGTGCAAGCATAAATTAGAGTGGGTGAGGGATGTTTGGGCCTAGCCACAGCATCAACTGGCAGAAGCTGGCACTGGGGACTAATTCTGTCAAGTCAAATCACAGAACCACCCAAAGTGTGCATAAACCGGGACTGAGAGAGACCTGAGAGGGAAATAGTGGGTTCCCCCCTTCTTGGGTCACTACTGCCAAGGGAGGGCATGAAAACTAAGGTGGGGGCTGGGGTGGCTAGACAGAGAGGCACTCAACAACATCTGTGAGGGCTGGAGAATTGAGTTGGTTAGATGAAACTAAGCTTTAATACCCACTGACAAGTACAAGAGCCAAATAGGATGTGGAACAGACTGGACTAGTCTGCTATACATACTGGCAAACCAGGGTAGGGGGCGGGCCTGGTGGGGGTTATTGTGGGTCGCCCCGACTAGGCTGCAGCTCTCACTGGTTGATGCAAGGGCCGAGTGTGTGCTGGGCAGAACCAGGCTGGACTGCAACACCCATTGGTTCCAGTGGAAATCAGGACTGAAAACAGAACCAACCCAGCAATTGAAACCACCAGCTGATCGGGGTGATGGACTGTGCCGGGCCCTGTGCTTGCTAGAACATACAAGAAACTAATCTGGGAATACCTCAAAGTTTCTTTGGAGATCTCCCCAATCGAACTGCAGGACTCAGAACCCTAGCCAAGAAAAGACAGAGGACAGAGCAAGTCAATCAACCATCTCAGCTATATGTTGGCAGCGAAATACTGGGCAAATGAAGACTCTATGATGGACTGTGTCAATCAGTGGATGACCTCATCGAGTGAAACTGGCAGCGATTCATAACTGGAGAACTATTAAAACCATTTGAACAAGGATCTCAGAGCATACCCCACATCCGGGACTTGGGGTGGGTGGGAAACTGGGTGGGGCTTCTCCGTCAATACCCCCCTTTACCTCAGATACATGATGGAAACAATATGGACATAATACTATTACCCACTTCCCTATACCCCCTGAACAGTTTTTTTTACCGTAATTAACTATGTAAATATTGTCAACAAAAATACAATAAAAAAATTTAATAATCCAAAAAAAAAAAAAAAAAAACTACTAGCCATGTTGCAGATGGCTTGTGGGAGGGGTCATTGTAGAGACTCACTGGGCCAGCACAGCCAAGCTCTGCCTGGAAGGGCTGACCTTCAGGTTATGGTCATTGGGGACCTAGGCACAAACACTTATCCTGGAGTGGCATGTAGGGACCGCAACCTAGAGGTGAGCCGCTGAGGTGCTGAGCAAGGCTGCACATGAAGTGACTGGCATGGTCACTGTGGGCTGATGTTGCTAGTACTTTCCAGAGGAAACCAGCTACCAGGACAGTGACACTGGCAGAGACAGCCTTGCATCAAAAAGAGGCAGAGGCTGTGGTGAAAATCATTCACTTGATTGCTGCTTATTGTTTTGTAAAGATTTATTTGTTCTTATTACAAAGTCAGATATACAGAGAGGAGGAGAGACAGACAGGAAGATCTTCCATCCAATGATTCATTCCCCAAGTGACTGCAATTGCTGATGCTGTGTCGATCCAAAGCCAGGAACCAGGAACCTCTTCTGGGTCTCCCACATGGGTGCAGGGTCCCAAAGACTTTTTGCCATCCTCGACTGCTTTCCCAGGCCACAGCATGGAGCTGGATGGGAAGTGGAGAGGCTGGGATTAGAACCAGTGCTCATATGGGATCCTGGCACATTCAAGGTGAGGACTTTAGCCGCTAGGCCACGCCGCCAGGCCCGACTGCTGCTTATAATTACATTTAGGATATATCTTATTACATCCAGAACAGGATGTCCAAACTTCTAATTCCATCAGTGTCAGGGATCTCCTGGATTCCCCTCCCCCCGCTCCTGGCCTTTCACTTGACTGGCCATCATTGGACCACTGCCTTGCTTGTTCAGCATCAATGGTAAGATGTGGGCAGGGCAGCGTCTGGTCTGGTGACCCAGCTGAGTGCTGACTGATTCCACAGCAGTGCTGTGAGCTAATACTGGGTTCGGTCAGAGCCACAGGCATACTTCTCAGTTGGAGTTGAGAATTAGCCCAGTCATTCAGTCAGCACTGAGAACACAATTGTGTTTCTGGTTGGTTTATTGGGCTTTATATAGAGACTCATCATACTTGTCTAAAAGTGTACCTGTCAATAAACCTTTCAAAATTTACATTGAATAGGTGTATATATTACTTCAGCCCTTTGAAGTTAATTTAAACGCATATTTTATACATGTACAGATTTTTGTTTCACATGATTTCAACATCACAGAGATTTATACATGCTTCAAAGTGCATTATAAAAAGATTATTTTTAAAAAAGATTTATTTGCTTCCTATTAGAGAGTCAGATTTCAGAGATAATAAGAAATATGGAGGAAGGTCTTCCATCTGCTGGTTCACTCCCCAAGTGGCAGCCTCCACTGGAGCTGAGATGATCCAAAGCTAGGAGCCAGGAGCCTTCACCAGGTTTCCCATATGAGTGCATGGTCCCAAGGCCTCGGGCCATCCTCTACTGCTTTCCCAGGCCACAAACAGGAAGATGGAAGCGAAGTGGAGCAGCTGGGATATGAACTGACACCCATATGGGATCCCAGCATGTGCAAGGAAAGGACATTTGCACTTGGCTTTCACAACTTGCCTAAACTATTTTTACAAGTGCTAATTCCAAGGGCTTGGCGGCATGGCCTAGTGGCTAAAGTCCTCACCTTGAATGAGCCGGGATCCCATATGAGCACTGGTTCTAATCCCAGCCTCTCCACTTCCCATCCAGCTCCATGCTGTGGCCTGGGAAAGCAGTCGAGGATGGCAAAAAGCCTTTGGGACCCTGCACCCATGTGGGAGACCCAGAGGAGGTTTCTGGCTCCTGGCTTTGGATCAACACAACATCAGCAATTGCGGTCACTTGGGGAGTGAATCATTGGATGGAAGATCTTCCTGTCTGTCTCTCCTCCTCTCTGTATATCTGACTTTGTAAAAAAAACAAATAAATCTTTAAAAAAAATAACAAGTGCTGATTCCAATATTTATCTTGTTACAGAAGTTAAATAAAGTGCCAGAGTTTGAAGCTTATGGATTTCTGAATGCCTGTCAAGAATGCCTTGAAGGCAGAAATTATCTGATTGCAATAGAATCTGTTTACATAAAAGGGTACAGATTAGATTCCCCTGTCTCTGTATCTTACTTAGCAATAAAAATAAATCAATGTTTTACAAAAAAGCATAGAATTGTATTTAATCATGAACAAACATTATTCCTAGGTCACAAGAGGCTAGTTATTCTTATGTTTTTATTTAGACAATATTTATCTCAAATAAAAAATGTTTAAAGACATTTTATTTTTATAGCAACTAAAATATACAGAGAGGAGGAAACACAGAGATTTGTCTGATGATTCACTCCGCAAGTGACCGCAATGGTTGGACTGCACCATTCCGAAGCTAGGTGCCTGGAACTTCTTCCATGTCTCCCACGTAGGTGCATGGTCCCAAGACTTTGGGCCATCCTCAACTGCATTCACAGGCCACAAGCAGGGAGCTGGATGGGAAGTGGGGAAACCAGAACTGGAACCATTGCTCAGATGGGATCTTTGCTAGTGTAAGGCAAGGACTTCTAACCACTAGGCTACTGTGCCAGGCACAAATGATAGATTTCTTTAATGACAAACTGCAAGGATGAGCACAGGTCACATTCATGTGAGGTGTTGAACCTGCAGAAAACCTGAAGTCCCAGGAACAAGGTCAGAGATATACACATCTAGGCCCAGCTACAGGCATATAGGGCTCGAGACATGAGGAGGCAGACAAGGCTTGGATAAGTTTCTAAAACACAGGAAGAAATGCAGAACATGTCACATAAACCAGCACAGTAGGTGGGGATCCATTTATAGTCTCAAGTTTGTGTTGTATTTAGTGAAAACCAGCCATTGAGGCAATCCATTAACAAAATTATCAAAATTAGGGGTCTGGCATGATGGCTCAGCTGCTAAATCCTCGGCTTGCCTATGTGCTGGGATTCCATAATGGTGCCTGTTCATACCCAGCTGCTCCACTTCCCACCTAGCTCCCTGCTGTGGCCTGGGAAAGCAGTCGAGGATGGTACCAAGCCTTGGGACCCTGCACACACATGGAGTACCTGGATGAGGCTCCTGGCTTCTCATCAGCTCAGTTCTGGCTGTTGTGTCCACTTGTGAAGGGAACAAGCAGATTCAAGCCTTTGCTCTCTGTCTCTCCTTCTCTATGTAAATCTGTCTTTCCACTAAATAACTAAATATCAAAATAAATTATTGGAAGTCATTAAGAAAGAAATGCCATGTAAATAATCAATTTCTGGAATATAAACACAATTCTTCATAAAACTTGTAATCGTTCACAAGATTATGAGAGGATTTTCTGAAATACTAAGGAGTAAGATGTATTTAAAAAGGTGCCGGGGTAATAGCCTAAAGGCCTAAGTCCTTACCTTGTATGTGCTGGGATTGCATTTGGGCACCAGTTCTAACCCAAGCCGCCCTGCTTCCCATGCAGTTCCCAGCTTGCGGACTGGAAGAGCAGTTGAGGACAGCCAAAAGCTTTGGAACCCTGTACACCTATGGGAGACCTGCAGGAGCCCCACACTGGCCATTGTGGCCACTTATGGAGTGAATCAGCAGATGGATGATTGTCCTCTGTCATGCCTCCTTTCTGTATATCTGATTTTCCAAAAAACATTTTTAAAACATCCCTAAAACAAATGTTTTTAAAACAGAAACCAAAAGCCATAAGCTGTGGAAACTAAGTTACAAAAACTCATAACATAACATAACATAACATAACATAACATAACATAACATAACATAACATAACATAACATAATATAACATAACATAACGTAACGTAACATAATATAACAAAACATATCATAATGTAACATAGGAAATATAATATGAATTACATATGTCACTGCAGGTTTTCTTTTGCTCGATTGAATCAGGACAAGCCCTCTTCTTGGTTTGTCTCTTATACATTGTTGTGAATGTGTAATTAGGAGATAAAACACAGAAAGGAAATTGTAGCAGAATGGTCATATTTTGAGCCACAAAACTATCAATGTACACTAATGGGCCTTTTGTGGAAATCCAAACTTAAACTGACGAGAGAATCAAGCTGGATTTCTGGACAGGAGATCAATATATACAATCAAGTTACTATGTACTAATAAGAAACAGATAAGGAACACTATGAAAACAGAAAATACAGACCAGGAAATAAACAACAGTCAGAGAAATGAGACTGAAAAAATTACTTTATGTCATATTTTCAAATATTCTTCAGTTACTCATTTTTTAATTTAAATTTACTTATTTTCATTGCAAGGTAAGATATAGAGTGGAAGAGAGACAGAAAGATGTTCTGTCCTTTGATTCACTCCCCAAATGATCATATCAGCGGGAGCTGAGCTGATCCAACGGCAGGATCCAGGAAATTCCTCCATATCCCAAGGCTTTGGGCTGCGCTCAACTGCTTTCCCATGGCACAAGCAAGGAGCAAGATGGGCAGGCAGCAGCGCTGTTGGGATTAAAACTGGAAGCTATATGAGATACTGGTGCATTCAAGGCAAGGACTTTAGCCAGTAGGGTACCTCGCTGGGCCCAGATCTGCATTTTAAAAAGTCAAATGAACTGGGCCCAGCGGCATGGCCTAGCGGCTAAAGTCCTCACCTGGAACAACCCGGGATCCCATATGGGCACCGGTTCTAATCCCGGCAGCTCCACTTCCCATCCAGCTCCCTGCTTGTGGCCTGGGAAAGCAGTCGAGGATGGCAAAAAGTCTTTGGGACCCTGCACCCATGTGGGAGACCCGGAAGAGGTTCTTGGTTCCCGGTTCCCGGCTTCGGATTGGCTCAGCACCGGCTATTGCGGCTCACTTGGGGAGTGAATCATCGGATGGAAGATCTTCCTCTCTGTGTGTCCTCCTCTCTGTATATCCGACTTTGTGATAAAATAAATAAATCTTTAAAAAAAAAAAGTCAAATGAACTAATGGGTAAAAAAGCCATTGTACAGAAGAAAAGTCTCAGAATCTATTGAACATTTAATGAGGTTCACTTGCAGATTCCTAGGATCTGTTTCTGGATTTCCAGACTTGAACCTGAAGCAGAGAGGGAAGGAGTGGCCAGGAGGTGGACTGATGTGAGAGGCGACAGCGGCCCCTGCTGTTGGAAGGCTCAAGCTGCAAGAGAGGAGGCCCCTTCCAGCCTGAGGTGAAGCCCCGCCCCTCACTCCCCAGAATCCTAGCTGACTGCCTTCCTCTGCTTTGTGATTGTGATTGGCTGAGAATTATGACATCATGCGTAGTCATGGAGGCGGTCCAATCAGGCACGCACGCCAAGGAAGCCCAGTGGCAGCAGGCAGGAGGTTGTTGTGGGCGCTGCCATAGCCACGTTGCTGGTTGTGCTGTTGGAGAGGCGCAGGTGGCTGAGCCAGTGCTGCCCTGTGAGCTTCCTCCCCGCAGGAGCCTCTGCAGGACCCCCGACTCGTCAGAAGCTGGGAAGGGTGAGTGTGTGAGAGCATCTCCTGAGGCCCCGGGGCGGGCGGGCGGGGGCCAGGAGGGGGCTCTTGGGGTCCTCACTCTGCAGCACTGACCTTGAACACTAGGACTCCCAGTTGAACCCATTGTGCAGTGAGAGGAGGAGGAGGGGGAGTGCTCAGAATCAGCTCCACCTTCATGTTGGGCATAATTTCCATTTTTGTTTAAAGGTCTTCAGTTGAAAAAGAGCATCTCGAGCCCCCAGCTCAGTCCTCAGTGAAGCTCCTCCTAAGGGTCTGGGGCAGTTTTCTTGTTGCTGACACCAGAGCAGCACAGACTCCAGCAGTTAGAAGAAGCAGCCTCGTTTTCCTCCGAGTTTTGCTGCAAGGTTGAGGGGCAGCATGTGGTGCTGGCGTTGTGCTTGGCAGAGGCCTGGGGTGGCACAGCGACTTTGCAGACAAGCTTTTTGAAAAAATCCTTTGTCAGTTTAAGTCCGGTCTCTACTCTTCCATCCTCAAAGGTGACTAAATCCTAGTACTGTCTGATAATTGATGTTTGTGATTTCCTAAACTAATATTTTTTAAGTTATATCGTATGGTAAATAGATCTTAGATATGTCTTTTCTTTTCCTTTTCTCTCTCTTTCTTTCTTTCTTTCTTTCTTTCTTTCTTTCTTTCTTTCATCTTATTTGGTTTTGTTCAAGTGAGAGTTCAAGTAAGAAAAAGGGCCAGGCGCCTTGACATACAGGCTAAAGTCCTTACTTTGAGCGCCCTGGCAAGCCATTTGGGCGCTGCTTCTAATTGCGGCAGTTCCTCTTCCCATCCAGCTCCTTGCTAATGGCCTGGGAAAGTAGTCATGGTCACCCCAAGGCCTTGGGACCCTGCACTCCCATGGGAGACCCAGAAGAACCCCTGGCTCCTAACTTCGGATTGACACAGTGCCGGTAGTTGCAGCCACTTATGGAGTAAATCAGCGAACAGCAGATATTTCTGTCTCTCCTGCTCTCTCTGTATATATCTGTCTTTGCAATAAAAAATAAGTGAATCTTAAAAAAAAAAAAGTCACAGAGATCTTCTACCCACTGGCTCACTGCACAGGTGGCTAAAATAACCAGTGCTGAACCAAGCTGAGTCCAGGGGCCTGCAGCTTCCTCCAGGGCTTGCATGTGGGTGATCAGGGCCCAGGCACTTGGATGATCTTCCACTGCTTTTCCCAGGAGATGAACAGAGAGCTGGGCTGGAAGTGGAACAGCTGATTCCATATGGGATGCTGGTGTTGCAGTTGGCAGCTTTACATGTTATACCCCAATGCTGGCCTTTGCTTTAGTTTTTGGTGTGATGACAGTACTTGTCTTGGTTTTCATTTCTCACGTGCTAATTCATTGCAGTTGTTTTTTTTTTTTTTTAAATACTTTTGGAATGGTTCAGATTATCCTAATTTTTTGAAATTTTGTGATAGTTTCATCTTTTTTTTTCCAATTGTGAACCATTCCATATTGCACCTTTATTGCAAAAGTCAACATGCTTCTTAGAAATTCAGATTGTAATCCATACAACAAACATTACATATATGAATTTAAATGTATAAACAGTTAGAAATTCAACAATATCTCCTATTATACTATTACACAAATTCACAATTTCATAAAAACTATAATTCAGGCAAACTATACATCAAGAGGAACCTCTATTCCTTTCACATGATTTTTTTTCTTTTTCTTTTGAAATAATGGTCTTTCACCTTGGAGCTCTTCACCTTAACAGAAATATTTCCCATTTGACTACCTTAGCTGGCATTGCAGCTGTTTTGCCTGTAGGGCAATATTATGTTACAGACGGGATAAATCCTGATGGTGTATGAGGTATGGGCAGGGTAGAAGGATTACAGTTTAACATTTCCTCCATGTACACTGATTTTCCGTTTCTCTAGAATTTGGTTTCACCTTATTTTCTTCATGTAGTGTTAATAGAGATCTGTAATCACATTGCTGAGTAGCAGTTCCCACGGAATGAGTATTTATACTGTTGTATTAACTTGTACTCATTACTGTCAGTCGGTGTGTACTTTCCTTTGCCTTCCTATGAGATTTTCCTTTAAAGAATGAGCTGCTCTATTTAGAATCACTGGGAACAAGCATGTGGTCCTCAAAATTATGTGTGAAAAGCTGCACCAAACATCCATGCCAATTTTTTAAAAAAGATTTATTTACTTTTATTACAAAGTCAGATATACAGAGAGTAGGAGAGACAGAGAGGAAGATCTTGCATCCGATGTTTCACTCCCCAAGTGAGCACAACGGCCAGTGCTGTGCCGATCCGAAGCCGGGAACCAGGAACTTCCTCTAGGTCTCACACGCAGGTGCAGGGTCTCATGCCTCTTGGCCGTCCTCAACTACAGTCCCAGGCCACAAGCAGGGAGCTGGATGTGAAGTGGAGTTGCCGGGATTAGAACTGGTGCCCATTTGGGATCCCAGGACATTCAAGGTGAGGACTCTAGCCACTAGGCCATGCCGCCGGCCCTCATGCCAATTTTCACTTTGCAATTCTTTTTCTCTTAATATTTTAAAAGGTAATTCTTATTTGTATATTTCATTTATAAAAGTCATGGAGAGAGAGAGAGAGTGATGGACCATCTGCTTCTTAATTCTTTAAATTCTTGCAAGGTTGTGATAAGGTCAAGCCAAAAAACAGGAGCCAGGAACTAAATCTGTGTCCATTTCAGCAGGTGCAAAAACTTGTATAGTTGAGTAATTTCTTGGTTGCATCCAGAGAGTAAGTTTGCAGCAAGAAGGAATTTGTTTTGGAGCCATAACACAAACACAGGAAGTCCAATGTAGGGTGAGCATCTCCTAAGCAGTTTCTCATCCACTCTACTAGATACCCACATCTCCTCATTTTAACTAAATATGTTAGACGGTTGCATATTCTGTCCTGTATTAGGATATCAAGGATATATTTTCTAGGTTTTTCCTTGAGTAGTTTCTCTAGAGACTGTAAATTGTATTTGCAGATAATCTCAAAACAATTGTAAATAACGCTGTCTCAATTCTTTAGAAATTCAGGTATACTTCCAGTTTCTTGAGAAGTTCAGAAATAGTCCCCACTGTTTTCATTTATCCTATAGGCTGTGTGTAATTTTTGTCATTCATTTTACTTACTATCAAGAGCAACAATCTTGTTCATTTTTGGTAGTGTCATTTTGAATAAAGATTTATATGTTAAAAGGAATCATAATGAGGGCCCGGCGGCGTGGCCTAGCCACTAAAGTCCTCACCTTGAATGCACTCGGATCACATATGGGCACCAGTTCTAATCCCGGCGGTTCTACTTCCCATCCAGCTCACTGCTTGTGACCTGGGAAAGCAGTTGAGGACGGCCCAGAGGCATGGGACCCTGCACCCACATGGGAGACCTGGAAGAGGTTCCTGACTCCCGGCTTTGATTCGGCACAGCACCAGCCATTGCGCTCACTTGGGGAGTGAATCATCGGATGCAAGATCTTCCTCTCTGTCTCTCCTCCTCTCTGTATATCTGACTTTGTAATAAAAATAAATAAATCTTAAAAAAAAAAAGGAATCAGAATAAAGTAAATGTTTATACCATCATTTGGTGTCAAAACACTTTTCTTTCAATGACTCAACATCCAAAGTCACGTACATTTTGATCAATTTCTGTATTATTTGTTGAAAAGAATGTGAGAGGCATCAGTTGTAATGCGATGTTCACTTTCTGGTGTGGTTCCCTTCTCAGGTGTTGGAAGATAGAATAAAATGTCCCAGTTCCGTGGACACCTGCACCCTGTGGAGGATCTGAATAGAATTGAGGCTCCTGGTTTTGGCCTGGACCTTGCTGCCTCTTGTGGCCACACCGGGAATAATCAAGTGGAGGGAAGATCTCAGTCTGTGGCTCTTGCTGTGTCATTTTCACATTTAAGCAAATAAATGAATTGTTTTTAAGTCGTTAAAAAGGAGGGGGTAAGGAACATCCCAAGGCCTATGGAAATCATCATAAAATGAAATAACAAAAGGCTAAAAAAAAATAAAAGTAAGATTACATTTTCTTGGGAAAAGAGAGAATCCAGCATGATAGCCTAGTTGCTACCATCCTAATCTTGCACTTGTCAGGATCCCATAAGGGCACAAGTTCTTGTCCCTGCTTCTCTAATTACTATCCAGCTCTCTGTTTGTGACCTGGGATAACAGTAGAGGATAGCCCAAAGTCTGGAGATCCTATATCTGCAGGAGAGACCCAGAAGAAGCTCTTGGCTCCTGGCTTCAGATCAGTTCAACTCCGGCTGTTGTGGCCATGTGGGCAGTGAACCAGTGGATGGGAGGTCTTTCTCTTCTGGTCTCCTCTCTGTAAATCTGAGTTTCCAGTGAAAATGAATAAATATTTTAAATAACAAAAATTTAATGAAGAATTTAAAAAGTACTAGATTAGTTTTATTTTTTTACCTTTAAAAATTATTTATTATTTTTATTACAAAGTCAGATATACAGAGAGGAGGAGAGACAGAGAGGAAGATCTTGCATCTGATGATTCATTCCCAAAGAGAGCACAACAGCTGGTGCTGAGCTGATCCAAAGCCAGGAGCCAGGAACCTCCTCCGCGTCTCCCATGCGGGGATTCAGGGTCCCAAAGCTTTGGGCCATCCTTGCCTGCTTTCCCGGGCCACAAGCAGGGAGCTGGATGGGAAGTGGAGCTGCCGGGATTAGAACCAGTGTCCATATGCATTCAAGGTGAGGACTTTAGCTGTTAGGCCACCCCAGGCCTAAATGTATTTTATACTGTGTTGATAGAAACAGTTTAAATTTTTTAGATATTGTTACTGTGAAGGGATGATTCTGATTTTTTAAACTTTCACAGAGTTTTGATCAACACCTTACATGAATACTATCGCAAGGTACAGTGCAGTGTTTGTGTACCTATACAGCCTAAGCTGAGCAAACCAGGTGCCCAGGCTTTCCTTTTATCTTTCTTTTATATTAAACAGGGTGCTCCCTTCCAGTTCCCTGCATAAGCTTATCCTGTTGTGAACTGTCGTCACCACACACTGGGATGGGACACTGGATCCTGTTCCTTCTGTCTCACTTTCTTTGCTCCCTGTTCTACCTCCTTCCTTTCCCCAGGCCTCACTCTTCTCAGTCTGTAATAATCACAACTATCTTTTTTCTTTCTTTTTTTTTAGATTTATTTTGTTTTAAAGATTTATTTATTTTTATTGCAAAGTCAGATATATTTGAAGAGAGAGAGAGAATAGGAGAGACAGACAGAAATATCTTCCAAAGATTCACTACCCAAGTGACCGCAATGGCCCGTGCTGTGCTGATCCAAAGTTAGGAGTTCTGTCCTCTTCTGGGTCTCCCACACAGGTCCAGGGCCCCAAGGCTTTGGGCCATCCTTGACTGCTTTTCCAGGACACAAGCAGGGAGATAAATGAGAACCAGGGCTGCCAGGATCAGAACCATTGCCCATATGGTGTTTTGGCACCTATAAGGCTAGGACTTTAGCTACTAGTCTACCATGCAGGGCTCTAATTTTTCTTAATCTAGATAAAGCTTTATTAATATTGTGTTTAAAAAATTGTTCCAATTTTAGTATATGTGCTGCCGAAGCAAACACAAAAAAATCAATATTTTCGTTGTCTTCAGTGTTGCTTAATATAGTTTTTTCATTCATTCACTAATGTTTGTTTCTAATTTCCTTTTACGACTCCTAGATGGGTTTTTATTTTTCTAAGACTTTGAGATCAGTATTAAGTTGCTTATTTGACTTTTTGTTGCTGCTGTTGCTATTTTAAGTGTTAGGCATCTAAAGTCATAACCTTTGGTTTCTGTATTGCTCTGATGGTAGGTTCTTTCTCATTGGCAGTAAGAAGTGGAGAATAAGAGTGTGCTGAAGTTGCCATCAAAATATACTATCAGACATCTGTCTTGAATCAGAGTAATTCATTTCTTGTGTTTCTAATGGTTGAAAGTTTAAGAGCAAGGTGGTTATTAATTTGGGTTCTGCTGAGGTCTCTCCCTGGCTGATTCACAGCCTCCAATTTCCTGTACCCTCACGTGGTGTTTCTTCTGTCCATTGGCCTCATTTTCTTTAAGGAACCTAAGACATTTTGAAACAGTCACAGTAACCATGGTTTCTGGTAATTACCATCATTAAAAAAGACATATTTAAAGTAAATTCAAGATTTGATCAAGGCAGGGAGACTTAGTCATATTTGACCCTCCAACTGGTACCTCCCTCCTGCATCATGACCAGGTCAATTGCAACTGAGAACTCAGACCTCCACCACCTGCTGACTGCCAGCAGATGACATCTCTGCTTTTTCTATCCTCAGTTGCCTGTTGCCAGAACCATGTTCAGGCTGAGTGGTGCTGAGAGGTATGGGCCCAGGGCCTGCATGGGTGATCTGGCTGTTTATTGATCCTGAGGACACCTAGTTCCCATCTTCACCATATGCAGTGTCTACTGTGGGTGAATCTCTATAGAAGCAGCACATTTGCAGTGACATTCGACTGGAAGTATTAAAGGTATTAGGGAGAAGTCCAGAGAGGACTGGGCTTCTTTGGTTTTCTTCTTCTTCTTTTAAAATATATATTCTGTTAAAATGTATTTTTATTTGAAAGGCCGCATTGCAGAGAAAGTAGCAGAGACAGAGAGGGATCTTCTATCTGGTGGTTCCCTGCCTAACTGTCCTCACTAGCTGAAGGTGGCTGGTGCTAGTTAAGAGCCTGGAGTTTATCCTAGCCCTCCAACATAAGCACAGGTGCTCAAGGACTTGGAACATTCTTACTTCTCTCCTAGCCATTAGCAGGGAGCTGGATTGTAAGCGGAGCAGCCCAAATTGTCATACGAGATGACAGCACTGATGGTGGATGCTTAACCACAGAATGCTGGTGCCATCTTGTTGTGTTTTTGTTTTAGAGGCCAGGACAGAGAGCATGGAAAGAGAGTACTCTCAGAAGCTGGTTTCCTACCTAGATTCTTGTCCCATA